>NW_024704892.1:0-117551 GCF_018977255.1 Callorhinchus milii
ACAAGCTGTTGTCACCTGGTTTCCCTCTCTCTGCCTCCCACAAATCTTACGCGATGGAGTGACATTTGCAATTCGCCAATCCAATGGTACAGTTCCCGAATATAGAGAAGCGTTGGAAAATTATGACTAATGCATCTATCCCAATTTCCTGCACAACTTATTTTCGCACCTTGGGTGGAACTTAACAGGACCGCCAAAACTTTCATTTTTTAGCCCATCATTTTATCCATTACCTTTTTATTTATAGTAAAACTATCCACTTCCTTCATTTAAGTTACTTCTGGGTACCCGAGGAGTCCTGTAACTCTATGGTTAGAGCATTCTCCCGCAAGCGAGAAACCTGGGTTCAATTCCAGGCAGGGCGATAACTTTGGCAAGTTTCCTTGCACCAAACGTCTAATAATAATCCCTCCAACACAAAACAATAATAAATTGGTCAATTTCAATCCAAGACTGTTTGTGTTAGGCTGCTATGTGCAATTGGCTGCTGTGTTTCCCCCACAAATATATAGTCAATTGATTTTACAGTGTGTTCTGTGAAGCGCTTTGGGACGTCCTCCCGACGTGAAAAGCGCTATATCAAATGCAAGGATTATTATTATTATTATTCTCTGAAGCGCTTTGAGACATCTGGAAGAGGTGATGCTGGCCATATCAAAAGCAAACATTGCTATTATTATTATTTCATTTTTCCGCTGGTAATTTGGCCACTTAACCTTCTATGAAAACCGAAGTAAAGTATTCATTTAAGAGGACTGTCATTTCATTATTTTCCAATATAATCGAACGCTTATCTGTCTCTATCCGGCTCACGTTTCCATGACTGTCTCTCCTTTTTTAATATGAAAAGTTCCTTTTGCTCTTGTTTTCCCGTGTAGCTTTTTTCCTCATACTGCCTTTATGCATCTCTTATTACATTCAATGTAAGGTTTGTGCAGAGCCGTTTTGATAGCTGTGGAACATGACAGAAGAGATCTAACGAATTTTTTTCAAAATGTAGAAAAACTGCCAACGAACACGCAATTTGTTATGTTGAAAGATTATTGGATGCACTTAATCTCAACTATGGGCCAGCGCTAAATAAACATCAGCATTATCAAATTCGAAATAGAGTTGTTCCAAATGCATTATTTCTCAATCCTCCTTGCAAGTCAAGTTTTGAAGAAACTTGTGACAGAGAGGATGACAATCATGATGTCTCCTTCCTGTTGTCGATTGATAATTTCCGAAAGACAATATCCCAAACCACAGCCCATCAGCTCGGGCCTTGCTCCACTGCTCCCCATAAACGAAAGGATCGACTATAGGATCTTCATAAACGTGTTCAAATCCATTCACTCCCTGGCATCTCCTATATCTCCGATCTCCTCACTCCACAATCCACAACTTGGCTCCTCGGCTCTACTGGTACAAGCTTCATGACGGACCCAAACACCTTCCGTCCCAGCATCAGAGTTCACATTTTCAGTCACTACGCCCATAGATCTGGAACATCCTCCCACATTTCATGCCATGCCTGAAAAACTGGAACTCCAACCGTGCTTACGGACACCACTGCACCGAATTCCACGTCTACAAATCAGGCATTGAGACGCCAACATGTGTGGAGGGCGATGCATAAGTGTAAGTTGTTAATGTTGATGTGTTCATGGACCTAACGTTTCAGGTGGTTTTCATCCAACAGCCACAAAGGGCTCAGAAAGAGAGTTTGTGATTGCAGTAGGAAGAGGGGACGTGCAGTCCAGAATTCCCATGGAAGTGGCTTACAGAAACCTGTCCAACGTACTGAAAATCGGTCAGGGTGATGACAACACAGGGGAGAGGAGCCGAAACAAATGGATGCACAGTTGGACACAGAGAAGAGTTTGAGTGAAATTGTCATTGGGGACACAACCTTCAAAGGAATAGACGGATGTTTCTGCAGTGGTCGCAGAAGATGAGGATGCAGCCAATGCCGCAGGAATAGACAAGAGGGAAAAAAATTGGATAGGTCAAGAAAAATCAAGTTACTGAAAATCAATCGGCACTCAGAGTAGATAAGTCACTAGGAGGAGACGGGATGAATCCAAGTTGACTGAAAGGAAGAAAGGCTGGAAATAACGGAGTCTCTGGGGAAAACCTCTCAATTCTTTTTGTACACCAGTGTGCTACCAGAGGAAGGAAGTTATTCAAATGATAGTTCCCAATACAAAAAGTGGCAGAAGGATAAATTCGGTAAAAACAGACCAGTCAAAATCACTTCATAGTGTGGCAACTTGAAGAGACTAGAATCTTACAGGGACAAAATACATTGTCACTTGGAAAAATATGGTTTAATAAAGAACAGCCAACACGGTCCAAAAAATTCGATAAGGTAACGGAAAGGGTGGATGAAGTTTCTGCAATTGGTGTTGTTATTCATTTACAAAAGACGTATTAGAAAGTACCACATAAGACACTGGTAAGCAAAATAGAAGGCCACGGTTTTAAAGGAAGGTGTCAGCATGGAAACAGAATTGTCTGGGATATTGAAAGCAGAAGGTGGTGGTGAACGTTTGATTTCCTGAAAAGACGGAAGTCTGCAGTGCTGTCCACCAATGTTGTTTATTGGGACCACTGCTGATTTTGAGCTCGAAATATCAAATATTCAATGTTGGACGACAAGCGACAGTGCTTTGCTTGGTGCAGAGTAGGAATTGGATTTGGAGGCTGGCTGTACACAAGCAATTGAGAATGTGAACTTGTATATACTTCCCATCAATGGGTGTCGAAATGTCGATATAAAAGTTGACAGTGTACTGGATTTTATAGGTAGAACCAAAAGGTAAAGAAAGTCAACCTGCAATGGCACGTATGTGCATATCATTCGATAGATTGCACCTGCAGCATTGTTTTCATATGTGCACGTTCTCATACAATGAAAGATACTTAGCTGTTGGCATGGATGCTGAGGAGATGTACCAGAATGATCCCAGGGATGTGGGCCTGTGTAGTCAATGGCTCATTGTCGTTACCTGCGGTTCGGTGGCCATCTGTCTGAAGACAGAGAAAATCTCTTGAAGTCCAGGCCAGCCAAAATAGAGTGAGTGATTGGGCCCGGCTGAAGATGACATAGTAAAAACTTCAAAGCAGGTCAACGACGGAAACAGCTGGCAAAGAATCCATCCACTGTCCCTCTTGCCAAACCCAAGACGTTTTGGCATTGACATTGCTGGGCACAGTATAGGAGGCAAAGGATGGACAGCATGTCTACCCACAGGGGAAAGTGTGCTGATGACCCCGGCTATTAGATATAGAGGTTATCAACCAAAATAATTGACTGACTGAAGGGCCTGGACTATGAGGATTGGCTAAGTATATATTGGCCATGTACAAACGCAAAAAAAGATGATTTCGCGGAGACATGATTTCTGTCTTCACTAAGCTGAAGTGGCGACATTCAGAATAAATTTACACAAACACTGTTTCAGTTAGCGGATAGTTAATCTGTGGAAAATGCACCCTAGGGAGTCAGAAGCTTCAAGCAGGGAGTGTTTATTCTTTGAAACACGGAACACATAGTTTTCTCTTATGAAATAATATGATATGATTTAGCACAGTGAGAGATTGCACAAAGGTGCATCCATTCTCTCACAGTTTGGAAATATTGGTTTCACTCTCACTGGGTAAGAACAATATCTGTGGTGGATTTGGGCCAGTACAAGACCAACCGTTTCTTTTTACCCACCCACGAGCCTGGTAATGAAACCCGTCTTATAACAGTGACTTCAGCCGCCATTCATGCGCTCTGATCACAAACCACAATCACAGTCATTTAATGCAACATGTAACTGGCCTAACTCAGACACAGTCACACCCTGACCACTACACGGTTTAGATTTCATTCCTGCTTTCTGTTGTTGAACACGTCACCTTAAAGCTGGCTCAGCCCCCATGAGATCCTGCTTACATCCTCCAAGGAATCCAGTCAGCAGTTCGTGCCAGAAGAGAAATATTGGTGTTTCACAATCATTTGTGCAAGTAGCCTATTCCCAGTGGAGACAGTTCTGGGATATAAAGACTGGCAGCTTTGAGTGTCCAGCACTGACAGCGTATCCGCTGGTGATACAAAATGTTGAGAGCGTTAGCCTTCTTTCCTTGGCAGTATCTGCCAACACTTTTTCGGATAATGATAGTTTATTATCCTATTCTTGCAGCTATTGGTATTGCAGGTAATTAGTTAGATACAAATTTTACTTGTATCCCGATGTACCACAAGGTTGCGCATGGCACACACAGCTACTTCTCCAGCTGTGACTTCTCTTCCGCTGATGTCTTTTTTGATGTCTCTTTAAAGATAAGATATTGTCGTTTGCTGAACCCTCCCTCTCGCTGTGAGACTGATAGTGTGTCTCTTCTTCTTTGAGGGTCTGCTCGTTACTATGTGTGTTACAATGGTGACCGTAGGTACAGTCCTAAAAGAATATCTTTCGGTCTGATCTGACTGGCGCTCAAAAGGTGTGAGTTGGAGACATTGAGCCTCCAGTTTCAGGACACATTGGCTGTAAGAATGTCTGGTGGTGAGGAAGGATTGATCGGATGAGCGACCCAGTTCTGTCAGTAGGTTGAGAGACAGAGGTATGCCAGGCAGGAATGGTTTGCAAATATTTTGAGTATCTTTATTTTAATGTGTTTTCTGGAAAGGAGGCAGGGAATCCTGCGAGGACTGGAGTGAAAGTGTGCGGAGATTGTGTGAGAGTGGACATGTTTGGAATTGTTTTCAATGAGTTGGATGTTGTGAATGGAGGGGGTTGGGGTGACCAGTGAGAAAAATATTGGACAATCTCGAAATTTTCGGTGTCTGACTATAAATAGCGCGATTGAGCCCTTCATTTATTTTGACGTTATGGCGAATTATGCTGTGCGTGAGGCAAATTATTTTCACATTAATACAGTGGAATTTTAAACGCCATCTTCAATTAGTAGAGGTGAATTTACATATTTATGTTCTCAACTGTAGGAGCACATGTTGATACTAAATGTGTTCCACAAATTCAAACTTATATTCAATGGATATACTTGACAGTATCCTGTCAGAATGTAACATGATTGTAACCAGAGAAGCGCAATACATATTTGAGGATACAAACTTTATTTGGTGTATACATGGCCAGGAAATTTGTAGATGATTCACTCTATTTTCTGGTAGTGTCACAGGAGATCTTTCATGTCCAACAGAACAGGCGACAGACACGGAATTCGGTAGAACTTCTTACAGCTTACCGTTTATCTTCGTCTGTAATTCATTGGTAAAATAATATCTCAGCTCAGTGGTTATCGATGTCGACATACCTGTGTTTGATCATGTCAATATTACTTATTAATGCCTTGAACTTTTTTTTGAAGAAAGGATCCATCAATCCATGAGTATTGATGGGAAACTGCTGCGTGAATGCACTTCGGGCAAAGTACCATCAACTTACGCAGCGCACAGGTAAATATATTTGTTTGTTGTTCCATTTTCTTACAGCGAATCTGTTGGCCATTGTGGTCCTGTCCCGGGGAAAGTGTGGGCTCTCAAATTGTATCACCCTCTACATGATGGCCATGGCAGTGGCCGATCTCCTGTTCGCCATCAACGATGTGGTTTTGAACCAGATACATTCTCTTTATTTCAATCACACATTTCTGGACATCACTCCCGTGTGTTCAATGAGATTGGTGCTGATGTCGGCGGTGACACACATGTCAGTCTGGTTCACAGTGGCTTTCACTTTTGACCGCCTGGTCGCTATACGTTGGCGGAAACTGAAAACAAATTATTGCACCGAGAGAACAGCAGCCGTGGTTTTAGGGTGATATCTTCTCTGAGCTGTTTCATCAGCATTCCCTGGTACTTCATGGTTGAGCCCAGAGAGACACTGAACAAAGTGCCTTGGTATTGCAAGTTTAAAGCGGTTTACTACACCTCTCGGACATGGATTCTATTTCACTGGTTTGTCACAATAATAACCCCGTTTGTTCCATTCTTTCTGATTTTGCTGATGAACGTGGTGACAGTCAGACACATTTTAGCGGCCAACAGAATCCGCAGAAACCTCCTGCACCAGAAAGGTAATAGTGGCAATGATGCAGAGATGGAGAACCGAAGAAGATCCATCATCTTACTCTTCGCCATATCAGGCAGCTTCATCCTGTTGTGGCTAATGGAAGTTTTACATTTCGTATTATCACGAACGTTAAACAATTATTTCTATCAAAGTTACAGAGACCCAGTGTATGTTGTCCAACAAGTGACAGACATTCTTAAAGTTTGAGTTGCTGCACAAACACCGTCATTTACGGTTCAACACAATCTAAATTCAGAGAGGATGTGAAATATCTAGCGATCTATCCATTTAAACAGATATTTAAACTATTTAAATAAAGGGAAATATGTGTAACTCGCTGTAAATTTTGAAACGTTGACAACGAATCATAATTTAATGAGGCAACTGATAGCCTGGATTTTATTTCAAGCGGTGCGCTGCAATAAAAATAATTCTTGTAATCGTCATAGAGCACTACTACGCCATCTCAAAGGGTTTCGCGGATATACTGTCAAGTAGGTTCCAGTTAACGGATGAATGGGGCTCCATGATTTTGTAAGCATCCTTGTTGCTCTGTGAATGTTCCTCCAGATTCTTTGATATTATTATTATTATTATTTTATTCCAGATTCCTTTGAAACTACTATCACCCAAAGTCAACAAGCAGCAATTACGTGTTGCAGCTCTACCAGAAAAATGTTTTAAACATAAACTATTCACGTGATCAAACGTCAATAAAAAATAAATGAGGAGATTATTCAAATTTGTGTTGATGATGCAAGTTGAATAAACGACAAAAGTTATATGCTAAGAATATTAGAAATGTAACAGAGTGATAGAGAGAGCGAGTGATGTGGATCAATGGGGAGGGAGCCATAGATGTGTAGTTCATGTGTGGTTATTGGGTGAGGAGGGGATCGAGGTGGCTTCTAACATATCAGAATTCAATCATGTATCGGTCTTCGGTTAATTTTCAAGGAAAGAAATTCAAGTGTTCTCTTCAGGTTGGTATTTTTATTTATTGACAGACTCTTCGAGAATTATTGCAAATTTTGTGGCAAATAAACACGGGAATTTCATCCGGTAAAATACTTGTACCAGTAGCTGAATTGTACACAGTTTCCGTTCTGTCTTTCGTTATTTGCTGAGTTACCTTATCAGCCAATAAACAAATTACATAATTTGAACAACGCAACTGTGTGATATTGCATTCGTTTGTTACTCTAAAGTTTGGCAGTTTAATTCGAGTCTGTAAGTGTGTTGATCCCAGCAATATGGGAGTTTGGAGTGTGGTATTGCTGTTATCAGCCGCGCAATCACTATCTGCATATGGAGGAGTTGGCGGTGGCTAAGGATGTGATTGATTAGAGAAATGCTCGCCTTCCTGACCCACTGCAGCAATGGCCGATATTATTCCACTCTCCACACTGAGGCCTCCCAACCGCCGTCTCCTGCTGCTGCCACACGAGGAAGTTCAATAGAAAGGGAGGGGAATGTAGAAGGTTGGAAATGGTGTCCAGCCAAAAACATTCACCAATGGGACACATGCGGCCCGCGTGCCGCCAGTTGGACACCGCTGTTGTAAAGTACCGAGACAGTGTATTATGCAGATGTTTATGGGTGTCAAATTGCAGAGAAATTTGTGTCCAATTTTGTTTGATGCCGTTGTCAACCAGGACATCAGGAGAAACTCACTTCTATTTTTGATACATATAATTGTGCAGAATATTGTCAAACAAATATGTGTATACAGATTTACCCACAAAAAGAAAAACGGCGACACACAGACAAACACACAGCAACACACAAACACAGACAGATAAACACTCACAAACACATTAACAGGTAAGTAAAGAGGGAATGAAATACTCAGGCACATACGCAAGCAGAGATACACACGTGTTTACTCATAGAACGCAAACACAGCCGCAAACAACAACATGGAAAACTTCAACTTGTAGAGTGCTCTCCAAGCCGAGTGTTGTTCCAGTTATATCCGCACAGACAGGCAGAGAGATACACACACACACACAAAAAGATGCATTCCAAAGTTTGGTACAAGTCATGCCAAACGCCTGCAGGAATGCTGGAAGGCAAACCAGATGGATTTAAGTCTTCTGTACCGTAGGAAACTCCTATATTTTTAAGATCTCATGATCGTATCGCAGACAGATGTGAATTAAAATCAAATACCGTTAATATATAATAGTTTTCCTACTCATTAAACTGTCAACGGGAACATTCGCCACGGATCAGAGTTGATCCCGCTATCATTTGAACAGGGACTGAACTCAGGATAATATTCTCTGTTCAAATGTGCTTGAAAGCGTACGGATGAGAAATAATATCAATGGTGCAGAATGCCACCTGTCCACCCTTAGTGTCCAGGTAGACTCCCAGGACCAAGGTCTCTCTCAGGCGGGTACCAGTTGAAGTCAGAGCTTCATATTCATACACAATTCTCAGTCACAATCCAAGATTCAATCTTTTTCTGAACTGTCACACAACGGGACAGGTATGAGCCCTAAAGTTCTTCATTTGATCATCAGCGAGACACACTGGTGCTCAGGCAGCAAGACGAACGTACTACGATGTCTTAAAAAAGCTGACGGTTATCACATCAATTAAATTTTTCACAGTACGACACAATAGTATCGCAAATTCTTGAAAGACAATTGATTCAAGTTGATTACAAATTTATATTAATATCGTGTGTTGCAATTTCGGAGGCCAAATCCTCACGGTATTGATCAACCGGGAGGTCAGAACTAAATGGGGTGATTTGGGGAAAGATGATCCCTGGCGAGGGGAAAGATATAGTGTTTGGGACATGCTTCGATAAGTTAAACCAGGGTATCAGACAAAACAACTGCGGAATGGAGATATACAGTGAGTCCAGAATAGCTGAAAGAACCATAGTGTTCGCAATGTGAGGTATTTCAAGCAGCCTGGTAATGTTGGAGGGTAGTAAGTATCTTCTTGTCTGCGTTGTCCTATAGCTCAGTGGTTAGAGCACTCGCCTCGCAAGCTAGTCACCTGGGTACAATTCCAGGCAAAGCGAAACCTTGGCTAAGCTCAGTTACTCCAAGCGCCTCATAAAAATCCATCCGAAAAGAAACAACAATAAATTGGTCATCTTCAATCCACGACAGTTTGTGGGAAGCTGATGTGCGCAATTGGCTGCCTCGTTTCGACCAAAAGTATACAGGCAATTCGCTTTACAGTCTAATCTGTGAAGCACTTTGAGACGTCGAGAAGACGTGAACAGCACTATATCAAATGCAAGGATTACTATTTATTATATTATAATTGAGATCTGTTTGTGGCAGAAGTAGGGTGCTGGCGAATCTTTGACTGTTACTGTTGTCACTCCGATATGTTGTCTACAAGAAAAACATTTTGTAATTAAACAACGCAACTCACGCAGGGAAGCATTATATACCGCCGGACAGTGGTGCAGCACAACTCTGAGTAAGGAGGAGTGGAAGATGACTTTAAGCACTGTCGAATAGGAAGCTCTTCAGACGAGACCAAAAGATGCGGAAAAAATGGCCAAGTTTTGGGGAGAGAGGAAGTTTGTTGCAGGGTTCCGGGCGAAGTGACTCAAAAAAGTGGCCAAAGATGGGATTGGCTTTGGGTGGTAAATTGATTACAAATGTAGGAAGGCGTTCAGGACATGTAATGAATTGGAAAGGAGTTTGAGGATCTTGAAATTTACCCCATCATTGAAAGGTGATCCCCCTTTCTCAGTCAGAATTCCAGAGTGAATCTCGCTTTAAACTGTCGAACAACCCGTTGTAGATCTAACTTTCTTCAGTTGAACATCACCACGACACAACTCTGCCCTGGCAGCAAACGGAGCGCATAAAGACGTCTTCAGAAAATGAAGGATATGATATCAATTTACATTTTTTACTGTATGTTACAAAATTGTGGAAGATATGTTCTGCAATTCTTCACAGAACATTGTTTCGCCTTCAACACTAATTTAGCCTAACCTACCGACTTTCAATTTGAGATTTCAAGATAAAACGCTTATCATGCCAGCAATACCAAACAGGGGGTTAGAGCTGAATGGGTTGAGAAAGGGAAAGATCATTATCAGGAAAGACAGGGATATATAAATTAAATGCAGACATATACATCAATGTAAAATCAATATATTTCCTATCCGGTTGTAGATCATAGACAAGGTGTGTGGGAATGGCTTAATAGCCATTTACAAAAACAACAACAAGACTTCGTTTATAGAGCGACTTTCACGTCCCAAGGCGCAGTAAAGTTTTGTCAGCACCAGAGCAGTGGAGAAACGGTCAGTGCGAGGGGAGGGAAGGGAGGGAGCGAGGAGGGGGCAGATAGTCGAGAGGGGAGCTGCAGGCGCGGTCAAAAAGAAGGGTCTTGAGACCGGCCTTGCAGGAGGAAAGGGAGGAAGCAAGGCGAAGGCACTGGGGGATGGAATTCCAGAGCCTTGGGGCTGAGAGGCTGAAGGCCCGGCCACCGATAGTAGGGCGCTTGGGGCGGGGGATGTGGAGCAGACCGGAGCCAGAGGAACGGAGGGTACGGGTGGGTAGGTAGGGGGATAGTAGGTCAAAGAGGTAGGAGGGAGCGAGGCCGTGAATGGCCTTGTAGGTGAGGGTGAGGATCTTGAATTCGATCCCCTGGGGGATGGGGAGCCAGTGGAGGCGAGCGAGGGTGGGAGTGATGTGGTCCCGAAGCCTGGTGCGGGACAGTACACGAGCTGCAGAGCTGTGGCGCGGATATGGGGGAGAAAGGACAGCTCAGGATCGAACAGAACCCCGAGGTTCCTGATGGCTTTGAGAGGTTTAGAGTGCAGCCTTGGACACTGATGCTGTCAGCGTCTTAGGTGTGGAGGCGCTGACGTGAGCCAATCAGGAGGGCCTCAGTTTTTCGTACGTTGAGCTGGAGAAAGTTATCTCTCGTCCAGGACTCGATGTCGGACAGACAGGCTGTCAGGACATCGGTGGTCGTGGAGTTGAGGGTAGAGGAGGAAAGGTAGAGTTGGGCGTCATCCGCATACATGTGGAAGTTAACCCAGGCAGAGAGGAAAGGCTTGAAGTTCTACAAAACAGGCGCCTGTCCAGCAGGTGGCGGTGCTGCACTGTAAGTCCTCCCTGCGGTTTGCAGTGCAACACCATCGCCCAGTGGCTGCACCCGTTATTACAGCCACAACAAAGGACACGAGAAAAAAATCTTATTTTTCAACAACAGCAAACAAACTGCATTTGTTTCTCCCCCTTCACGGTGGATCAGGACTCGCAGCTTCTCCTCAGTGTTGGCTTATAACTGAAGAATCCATTTTCATACCTTTCCATGTATTTATGTCAATAACCAGTTTCCCACTGAATCCCATGACATTGATTTTGTTGCTCAGACCTGGGTCTGGTTATCACCATCTATTGCTGGAGAGCGGTCAGACACAGACAGCGATTCACTGCTTCTCCATCTCTCCTGGTGGCTGTTGTGCATTTGAGGAAAATAATCATTTGCTGAAATTTACTCTGGGCTCAAATAAAAATTAAAAACTTGCAGTACCACTTTACTGCCACCAGAGGGTGGGGGTGGACTGATGAACTGCCCACAAAGTTCTCCGTAATAATAATAACAATAATAGTTATAATAATGCTGGCATTTGTTGTTGCGGTGTTCAATTCTTGCAGACGCCGCAAAGCGCTTGTTCAGTCAAATCCCTTCTCCTCCTTGAGGGGAGGTGAACAGCGTCTCCCTGGAACTCATCTGGAGATTGGCAACGAATGTGGGAATGGAGCCTGTCCTGTGTGGTGGTCACTCGGGTGTACACTGTCATCGTTGCCTGTCCCGAGCTGTGCATCTATTTGTGTTTGTGTGTGTGGGTGTGTGTATGTTTCTGCGTGTGTCTGTGCGTGCGTGTGTCTCTGTCTGTGTGGGTGTGTGTGCGCGCGTGTCTCTCTGCATTTGTCTGTGTGTCTAACCCCCTGAGCTACAAGGACACTTTGCATTGAATACTGCAAAAAACTCAGTCACTACACTATCCTGTGAAGCGCGTTGAGGTGTCTCAAATCATGATAAGGCGCTGGGTCAAAGACAAGGATAATTATTATAATTACTAGAAGGGTTTTAAATTGCCCTAACAAACTCCTCTCCCCTTTACGAGGAGGACGGCCTCGCTTTGAATACCGAACACTGTCTGCAGTTCTTTATTAGTTTTTTGATGCAGTTTTTTAATAATGATTCATATTCTAATTATGAATAAATTTATTGCGCAAATAGGAATGAAATTATTGACAATATAAGTTTGTTTGATTCGAAATCCGTCATTTATTCCATTGGAAAATAAAGATTTTCAAGTTAATATCTGTCTAAGGCTGAATCAATGTGTTAGTTACAACTTACGGTTGATGAGGTTTGCAAAAGACTTTGCCGAATTATTTTGCTTTCCTTCAAGCATGTGAGTCTCTCAGAAGAATACAGTTGTTTTATATACTGCTTTTATATTCTTATATTTATATAGTATATTATATCAAAATTATTTACATTTTTATACTGTGTGTATACAGGAGAGACACCGGGAGACGTTGCGTGTATGTGGGAGATATTGGAAGAGGCTGTTTATACGAGAGAAACACTGGGAGATCTGTTTCTGTACATATATGGTACTGGGAGAGGCTGTGTATATACGGGAGAGACAGTGGGAGCGGTTGGGCCACACAAAGGGAGACACTGGAAGAGACTGTGTGTAAAGGAGAGACACTGGGAGCGGCTGTGTGAACACAGGAGAGACACCAGGAATGGCTGTGTGTATACAGGAGAGGCACTGGGAGAGCCTGTGTGTCTACAGGAGAGAAAATGGGAGAGCCTGTTTGTATACAGGAGAGACACTAGGAGTGGCTGTGTGTATACAGGAGAGACACTAGGAGTGGCTGTGTGTATACAGGAGAGACACTAGGATTGGCTGTGTGCATACAGGAGAGACACTAGGAGTGGCTGTGTGTATACAGGAGAGACACTAGGAGTGGTTGTGTGTCTACAGGAGAGACAGTGGGAGAGCCTGTGTGTATACAGGAAAGACACTGGGAGTGGCTGTGTTTATACAGGAGAGACACTAGGAGCGATTGTGTGAACATATGCCTGATAATAATCTCTCAAGAAAATAACAATAATGATTTGATCACTCAATCCATGACAGTTTGTGGGTCGCTGCTGTGCGCAATTAGCTGCCGCGTTTCATCCACATATATACAGTCTAATATCTTAACAGCATATTCTGTAAAGCGCGTTGAGATGTCTAGAAGGTGTGATAAGGCACTGGATCAAGTGCAAGTATTATATTATTTTTATTATTAATATTGTTACAGAGTGAAATCCTTTTCTTGCCCCGCCCAAAACCCTGCAGCACCACTTTACTGCCACCAGAGGGCGGTGCTGGACTTCGTAACTGCCCATAGTATTCTCAGCAAAATAATAACAGTAATATTCTTGTGATTCTATTTTGCGCTGTTCACTTCTTAAAGACGCCTCAAATCGCGTGTTTAGTAAAAAAATCCCTTCTACTCCTTGAGGGGAGGTGAACAGGGTCTCCCTCGAGTTGATCTGGAGGTTGGCAACCAATGTGGGAATCAAGCCAGTCTTGTGTGATGGACACTCGGGTGGACATTGCGATTTCTGAATGTCCCGGGATGTGTGTGTGTGTGTCTTTGTGTCTGGGTATGTCTGTATGTCTCTCTGTGTCTGTTTGTCTGTTCGTCTGTGTGTTTGTGCGTCTCTGTATGAGTGTCTGTGACGGTATGTGTATCGGGGTGTATCATTGTGTGTGCTTGTGTGCGCATGTCTCAATCTGTGTGTGTGTCTGTGTGTGTCTGTGCACAGAGAGGAAACTTGCACAAGATTTTGCCCCCAATTGGGGATTGACCCCCTGTCTCTGGCTTGCGGGTGGAGTCCTGGAGCTCAGTGGTTAGAGCACTCGCTTTGCAAGTGAGAGACCTGAGTTCAATTCCAGGCAGAGGGCGAAACCTCGGGCAAGTTTCCTTACTCCACACAGAGCCTAATAATAATCCCTCCAAAAAAAAACCAAAAACAATAATTAAATTGGTCATTTTCAATCTACGACTGTTTGTGGGACATTGCTGTGCGCAATTGGCTGCCGCGTTCGCCCACAAATATACAGTCAATTCACTTTACAGTGTGTTCTGTGAAGCGCTTTGGGACGTCCTCCTGACGTGAAAAGCGCTATATCAAATGCAAGGATTATTATTATTATTATTACTGCGCGGCGAGGGCTCTAATCACTGAGCTACAGGACCTGTTACAGAGACAGTTTACGGTATATACTGTGATGCGCTTCGAGTCGTTCCGAAGACGTGATAACACTCTGTGTCAAATATAAGGATTACTATCATTATTATAAAAAGGGCTTTAACCCCAAAAAACCTCCTGTCCCCTTTAAGTGAGGGACGGCCTCGCTTTAAATTCCAAATATGGTCAACAGATCAAAATCCTGCTCTGGCCCCGTGACCGACCCCAGCTCCGGCTCCGCCCCCAACCCAGCCGCGCCCCCAGCTCCGGCCCCGCCCCCAACCCAGCCCCGCCCCTGTTTGACTCTTGTTTGTAGCAAAGCCTCCAGCGGCTGATTGACGGAGAGAGAGAGAAAGACAGCGAAAGAGTGAGTGAGTGTGAGAGAGAGGCAGAAAGCTAATGCACAAATATGTTAATATATTTGGGATTAATGCAGAAAGAGGAATATTTTGCACTGATGCACTTTAAACCCCGAGGATCTGGGGGGAATTTACACCCGTTTCCCGTGTTTGTCCCCGGCTGTGGGATTAAAATAAAAACCCAAAGTTAATGCAAAACCGTATTTATATCATTGTGATTAATGCAATCATTGGGGTTTATTAAACTATTGCACTTGAAACAACGCGGAAATGGGGGCTTTTAAAACCGTTTCCCGTGTTGTACACAGAGAGCGCTTTATTATTTAAACAGAAAGTCAATGATAAATCCCATGGGTATCATTGGGATTAATGCAGATTTAGAAGCCTAGGATGGGCTTTGAGACGTCTGCCAGAAGTGATGAGAAGCTGTGTGCAATATAGGGATTATTATTGTCGAGATCAGGAGCTGAAATCTCCAGCCTGATGGTCGTTGTGTCACAGATGACTTACTTTAGACTTTTCTCTGTGCAAATTAGTTCTATATTCGCTCACAAACACAACCGTCGCTTCATAGTCGATTCCGAGAAAGTATTGAGCCGCGGTCCCAGTGTGAAAGTTGTCATATAAACTACAATCTTTATTGTAAAACGACACAGATTATAAAAGTTTCAGCCTTGTGGCCATCACACTCAAAGATAGGTCATGGCTAAGTGTTTCCTCCTCATTAATCTGTCAACCGGCAGATCCTCAGAGGATCACAGATTTTGCCGCCATCATCAACACCGGGAAAGAAGTATGGATAAAGTTTCTCAGTGAAAGTCTGGGTGAAAGTGTGGAGATGAGACATGTTATCAACGTTGTAAAATGTCAACTCTCCCCCCTTATAGTCCAGGTAAACTCCCAGCTTCCCGGGTCTCTCTCTCAGCGGCAGGATGGTGGTGCACGGTGTGGTACAAGCTTCATATTCATCCCCGTTTCTCAGACACACAGCCCAGAATCCATCCTCTGGTGACAGCGTGATCTTTCCTTTCCTGTTGACGGACTCTCGGGCCAATCCCACATCCCACTCTGTCCTGTTGGCCACCTGCACCTCCCAATAATGTCTCCCTGATGTGAAACCCTCAGACCCCAGGACAATGAGATATTTACTAAACCTCTTCGGGGAGTCAGAGAGCTGCTGCCATGTGTCTCCGGTCCTCACGCTGGTCAGCTCCTCAGACAGGATGAGGTAGGGATTCGCTGTGTCAGGATCCAGCGTCAGAGAGGCCGGAGCTGAGAGAGAGAAACAACAGAAAGTGGAGTGAAGGGACGTCAGAGCTCAGACTGTGTTTCAACACATCTACACCTGAGGATACAATCCATCTCAGGCTGTCACAGTCTGTTTGACGGGCGGGTGAGTCGGTGTGTGAGGGGTGTGTGATTATTGTGTGTGATTTTGGTTGTGTGTGAAGGGTTGTTACGTTGTGTGAGGGATGTGTGTGAGGAGTGTGTGTGAGAGTCTGTGTGAGGCTGTTTGTGAGGTTGCTTGTGAGTGGGTATCTGTGAGTGTGTGTTTGTGAGGGATGCGTGTGAAGGTGCATGTGTGAGGGCAAGTTTTTCAGCGTGTGTGTGAGAGTGTATGTGATGATCTGTTTGAGGGGGTGTGAGAGTGGATGTATGGGAGGGGTTTTTAGTACGAGTGTGTGATGTTGTGATTGAGCGGGTGTATGAGGGTGTGTTTGAGGATGTGTGTGAGGGTCCGTGTGTGGGATTGTGTGTGGGTTATGTGTGAGGAAGTGTGTGAGTGTTTGTGTGAGGGGTTGTGTGTGCGGTGTGTGGGGGGGAGGTTGTGAGGATTTGTGAGAGGTTATTTGAGCGTGCTTGAGGATAAGTGTGTGTGGGTGTGTGCGAGGGATAAGAGCATTGACATTATGACCCTCACTGAAAACTGGCTCACCTCGGGTGAAACCTTCCCCATAACTGAGGCCACACCAACCGCTACACCTAACTCCATGCCCCCCGCCCCAACCGTCATGGTGTTGGGGTGGCCCTTAGCTTCAGGGCATCACTGGACATGACCACCTATTCCAACGGCTCATTACCCTCTTTCCAACACCTTACCCTCTGCCATCCTTCCCACCTCTCTCTAAAAATCCTAATTTACTGCCCCGAAAACACTCCCCCACCTTCATCTCAGTCATCTGAACCCTCCTCGCCTGCTCTGCCTCTGCTGCCATCCCCTCGTTATCCTCGGCCACTTCAAACTCCACTTCATCCCCTCCTGCTCCATCTCCACAGACATCTCCTCTCTCCTCCTGTGTGATGGGAGTATGTGTGAGTGCTGTGTATATGAGGGTTGTCCTTGTGAGGTGTGTATGTGTGAGCGGTGCATGTTTGTGAGAGAGGCAATAATAATGCTTGCATTTGACATTGCTCTTTTCATGTCTTAAAAATAATAATAATCCTTGCATTTGATATAGCGCTTTTCACGTCTTCTCGATGTCTCAAAGCGCTTCACAGAATAGACTGTAAAGTGAATTGACTGTATATTTGTGGGCGAAACGTGGCAGCCAATTGCGCACATCTGTGTCTCACAAACAGTCGTGGATCGAAAATGACCAACGTTAAATTTTTTTTGTTTTGGAGGGATAAATATGAGTTGTGTGCAGTAAGGAAATTTGCCCAATGTTTCGCCCTACACCGCATTGAACCCAAGTGTCTCGCTTGCAAGTTGAATGTTTCAATCACTGAGCTCAAGGACTCCACGGGTTGTGTAGGATGTGTGTGTGAGTGTGCTTGTATGTGAGGTGTGTCAGAGCGGTGTGTGTGAGTGGGGTGTTTGAGGACTGTGTGTGTGAAGCGTGTATATTTGAGATGTGTGTGAGGTCTGTGAAACAGTTGTGTGTGTGTGGTGTTTGTGTGAGGGTGTGTGTGAGAGTGTGTGTGTCAGAGGTTGTGCGTGTGTGAGTTGTGTGCGAGAACTGTGTGTGTGTGTTACGGTATGCGTGTCTGAGGGTGTGTGTTTGTGAGGTTCGTGTGTCTGATGGGTGTGTTTTTGTGTGTGTGTGGGGTGGGGGGGTGGGGGTGGGGGGTGCCTGTAAAGGAAGAGGAATTACGTTTTGAAATCCAGGTGAATGTCAGGCTATTGACACGGCATCAGAGTGAAAATGGGAGACATTTACCTGGGCTGATGTTGTCTATAATCTGTCTCCAGACTGTGTTCTTCATAGGCCATTTGTACTTGGCCACCGGCAGCTCAGCCTCACACACTGACAGATGAAACCCCTCGTCACTGACCCTGAAATAAGACATCATCACACTGTAAAGTGAAACTGCACCTTGTGGTTGGTTTGTCGGTTCAATTCTGGGATATTTGGTAAAGATCATTTCATACCTTCTGTTGCCAGCAGCTTCTGCCTAATGAAGTCAAACATAGATAAAGTTCAGCTCACAATGCGACACCACCAACAACAAAAAATTACATGTGTACAGAGTCTCTTACGTCCCAATTCAATCTCTGATCTCTTTATCAATCACAATTAGATTCGACCCTGAGCTGTCCTTTCTCCCTCACATCCGCACCACAACTGGCACCGCCTTCCATCACCTCCGGAACATCGCCAGACTACGGCATTACCTCACCCCTCACGCTGCTGAAACCCTGGTTCACGCCTTTGTCACCTCAACGCTGGACTACGGGAACTCTCTCCTCGCCGGCGTTCCCGCCACCTCCCTCCACAAGCTGCAGGTCATTCAGAACTCTGCAGCTCGTGTACTGTCCCGCACCAGGCTTCGGGACCACATCACTCCCACCCTCGCTCACCTCCACTGGCTCCCTATCCCCCAGAGAATTGATTTCAAGATTTTCATCCTCACGTACAAGGCCATTCACGGCCTTGCTCCCTCCTACCTCTCCAACCTACTATCCCCCTACCTACCTGCCCGTACCCTCCGTTCCTCTGGCTCCGATCTGCTCCACGTCCCCCGCCCCAACCTCCCTACCATCGGTGGTCGGGCCTTCAGCCTCTCAGCCCCGAGGCTCTGGAACTCCATCCCCCAGTGCCTTCGCCGCTTCCTCCCTTTCCTCCTCCAAGGCCGTTCTCAAAACCTTTCTCTTTGACCGTGCCTTCAGCTCCCCTCTCGACTCTCTTCCCCCTCCTCGCTCCCTCCCTTCCCTCCCCTCAACCTGACCATTTCCCCCCTGCTCGGGTCATGACCCAACTGTGCAGCGCCTTGGGACGTCCTCCTGACGTGAAAGGCGCTTTATAAATGGAATCTTGTTGTTGTTGTTGTTGAAATGTGAGTGCGGGCGCACAGTGAAGATGAAGCTTTGTTGCGTCTGCATCAGTGACCTGGGATTGGGGAACCGGAATGTATGGTGAGCCATATTCTCTCTCTTAAGCTGACTTGGGAATTTGGATGCACAGTGCAGAGCTCTATTCTGATTGTAATCCCAACATGGAAGAGCGGACAGAGAGTGTAGAATAAGATTTAGTCTGTCTTTATCCGTGTCCTGGAAATGCGTACGATAGCCTGGAATGAGTTCTAAATTGACTTTAAAAATGATTTGTGAGTGTGGACAGACATTTTAGGGATTTACTGATTTATTTTATTCAGGCAGCAGGTAATCGGCATCGATGGACACGTTGTTAACGAAATTATCTAACGATTATTAGAAATGGAAATGTAAACACGGTTTTCAGCTGCTCTCTGAATTTAGTCTGAGTAACTGCATATATACACGTGTTTGTACAGGAATTCAACAGCTGCAGCATGGCGCCAGTTTCATACAAAATGTGCAAAAGATCATTGGAGTCTATGTGGTGATCTTTTTTCTAAATCCTCCAATATTAGATAACCGATACTTGTGTCACCCACAATAATGTAAAACTGGCGGAAACAGCAAATAGTAAAACGATGGATTTCCTTCTGTTCTTTATCTCCGGATCTCTGTCACTCGCTCCTCTATTCCTGTACCTAGTGCTGTATCCCCACAATCTACTGCGGGCTCGACTGGCCACCAGTATGTGGCTGACCGTCAGGGGGTTCAGCAGAAAAATCAGAACGAATGGTATAATTGGGATTAAAATTATGTCGAGCAGGTCAAAAGCTATCCATGCGGAAGAAGTGAAAAATTCTATTTTAAATGCACAGCCCCGTGGTGTATTTTTAACTATTTGCACTGATGTGAACACAAAATACCAGGGAATTTTTTGCCCAATTATAAACATACTGAATACGGCTATAACACCACAAGCAGTTTTTTCGGTGCAATATTTGGTTTTCAATTGTTGGCGACAAATAGCAACATATCGATCAAAAGTAAAGGACACAGTAAACCAGACAGAAGTTGCCCGTATTGTCGCAAACAGGAAGGAAAGGAGTCCACAGACAGGAGTAATGGACAGAAAACTAATGGGAAAATAATGCGAAATAATGCGAGTCAATACCACTTCGGTGAAAATCAGCATCAGATCAGACACTGACATGGCCACCAGATAGCGGGTGATTCACTTGGAGAGACCGCACTTCCCTCCAGACAGGATCACAATTGACACCAGGTTAGCTGTAGGAAGAGGAAAAAAGAAATGGACAGTTATAATCCTTGTTTGCTACAGTTTGTCTAGTGCCGACAAAGCGAAGGATGCGGTCTCGATTTAGGCTAAACAGTCGCCTCCTCCAACTCAGTTCTTGTTCCCGAAGAATTTTGCCTCATGGTCCATCATCAAAACTGTATGGAATACCGGCTCAGTTAGGTGCCATTGCCTTTAATATAGGTAGCTGCTTGTCGTTAGGTTACCAAAGAGGTAAGATATATTATAGAGTCGAAAAATGCTGATGTTATACTGACTGACATGAAAGGTTGTTGGTCTGACTGATATGGGTGAACATCAGTCTTATTTACGTGGCTTAATGGATAGATGGATGAATGCAATGGATGGATGAATGAATCGAAGTAAGACTAACTGACTGTCGGACTTGAATGCCTTTTAGACTGAAAGACTGGACTATTCTTTATTTCATGCACCCTTTCTCCATTTATAAATCGCGCCATGACAATAGCTAGCTGACTGCACACTGACCTACATTTCGCATCGAAGAATTTACAGAAAATTGCAGTCAAATTATCTATTATTTCGCACCCTGCCCTGAATACATATGTACGTGTTTACCACCTACATCAAACCGAATATCATTGATTACCTCCTCATCCAGCGTTTGATTAGCCTATCATCCCTCTTCTCTTCTTCTGGTGCAAAACCTCTCTTTCTGCAGGTTTTTCTACCTTTCCAAACAAGCAAAACATTATCCTTTTTTAAAAGCTCTGCATTGCGTTTCTCCAAAATCGAAAAATATTGGCTCAGCTCAATTGCGCCTTCTATCTGTGATCAGGGTTTTCACTGCACCTTTATGCTCAAGGTCGATTCTGCTGCTCGAGTTCTCTGTTACTCTTCAACCTACTGACTTCTTTCTTATCCATGGATGCCTCCCTGCAATACATCCATGTAGGATCCAACACTCTGGGTCCAATTCTACTGGAACTAGTGCATGTAGTTTTTCTTCTCTAAACGTTCCTCCTCACATCCTTGCACAGTGGCAGCACATGGAAGGCTACAGAATTACACATGCAGATGTCCATATTCATGAAGAAGACACCAAAAATCTGACTTCATTTTCAAACTCATCAATTGATGAGTCAAATTTTGTCTTTCAGCTCCATTTTCATAAATTCTTCATTCGTCTCATTCTGTCATTAACCAGAATCACTTTTATTCAGCTCATCCATACATTACCGAACATTATAACCGCTCTTATTCGCCCTTATACGCTTATATTACACCTTGCTTCTGAACCCACTCCACGATGGAAATACAGTTGTTACCTTTCATCCATTTTCAACCATCCATAAGATGCACCTAATGCAGAAATCCACTGCTCACATCCACCTCTATAACAAACGCTTTGTGCAATTTTTGAGGTTCCACGGGGTCCCTCTCCAATCTGATTCCAATAATGTTCCTTAGTGATTCCACATCTTCAAAATCATCATCGAAAAAATATTCTCATCACGCAGATTGTGGTTTCGTACAGTCACATTAGTATCAGAGATAAAGGTGATTTGCCGTGACAGGAAAGCTATCCTTCGGATAAGACATTGAAACGAGCTCTCATCTGCCTACTCAGTTGGACGTTATGGATCCCGTGGCAGTAAGCTTCATTCATTCATTCATTCATCCATCCATCCATCCATCCATGCATCCATGCATCCATTCATTCATTCATTCATTCATTCATTCATTCATATGCCCGTATTTTTACATTCGCAAAGTATTTAATTTGAACAGCCATTCACATTGCACGCAGAATACTATACGATTGATCCCTATTGGTTTAACTATTGAAATTATTCCGTTCCAATGAGTGTGCTAATGAATTTGCTGCATCGGCAACATGTAATGATCGCAGTAATTTGATTTAATAGTAAGAATTCTATTCGACAGTTTACATTTAAAATATCTGAGTACAGCAGAATATTTTCCGACAAAGACTGCATTTGTAGGCAAACCAGTCAGCTAATCAGCACATAGCCAGCATTGATGGAATGACCAATTCTACCGTAGAGACTTTATGGCAGGAAACCAGGCAAAATCTCTTTTCCTTTTCAGAGAATGCCAAAAGCTTTTCTCACAGCGAATCTTCGAGACCCACAGCAAACACCTCCAGTTCTCCAAATTCAATTGTTACACTATCCAAAAGCATCCGCCTACGCACAACACGAAAAACTCAAGTAACGCCGTTTCTGATATTGAACAGTCATACACTCCCAAGAGGCGCAAATGCTGATTAGCAGATACCACGGAGTATAAGGAGCAGATTTGCAAGAATCAAAACTGTGGGACAAAAGATGGAGGCTCATGGCCAANTTTTTTTGACTAATATATTACAAATATACTGAAAGATCTACATACGTAAATCATTTTAACTACCAGCCTCTTGAGCTTCTCATTTCAGGAAAGCAGCTCCAAAATTGTAGCCAAGCCGCTAGCCGTCGATTTGAGTGTCAGTCTCCAGTGTGAATGTAGTGACTGAAACAGCGCTGGAAACTCCAGGTGATTGAGATGGTAAAGAGTGCTCAAAACAGGGTCAGGCTGAACACTTTACTACATATGCATCTAGTTAATCTACTGGTTAAATCACTTGCCAGGAACTCCAACAGCAGCGAGAATCGGATAGTAAATGTACTGAATCCTATAAATTAGCGGAGCAGTCATCCTGGCAAATGATGGGACAACCTCCCGGTACAGGCGGCAGCTCACACTGAGAAGATGCTGTTCAAGAGCAAAAAGCTGTGTCTTTTTAAAATAAAGGGGGAACGCTTCACTGAACAATTTCAGCACACGTTCACTCACATTTTGCACCCATGGGAAGAATTATGTAATGCCACAGAGCTGAGCAATACATCTCAATGAATTTTGATCAGCTGCTCGTCTGATTGATGCATAATCTTTTAAACAAACTTGCAATAACTCATACTCTATCACGGGTGGTAACCACTGTATATGTTTAATTTGCTTTTGTTTTTAAAATGTCTGACAAAAATCCACATATATATATTACAGATTGAAAAAAGACAGCCTCTCTATTTCAATGCTCATTCTCTCCCTGGAGGCCGGCAATCCTCTTTATTAATACTGGAGAGTATAAGGCGCAGGTTTGCTACAAGAATAGCTTTGGGTCCCCAGAGTAGTTGCTCAGGTGCGTCTTAGCCTGTTTTCGAGTTTAAAAGGATCAAAATGAAACACTTAGCACAGATAAATATGTTCCATAGAATTCCAAAATGATTTCAATACATTATATTATCTGCTTTTGCGATATTGCTGTGCAATTGCAGAGACTTGTTTGTTTACAGATGCACAACGTCATTACGCAAAGCATTCAAATACTCTTTTGACGTGAAACAACACAGTGCATTAGACCAGAAGATATGCTACACGAGAAAAAAAGGTGGATCCAGTTCGCCTTCGACCTTCCTGGCGGTCAAGTGCACATACGTCCGAAACTACCTATGTTTTATATTTCATAATGTTATATTCCGAAAGAAAACTCTCTTATGTGTGTTTGAAAGAATCAACACTTGCTGCTTCAACCATCTCCCATGGGGGCCTGTTCCACGTGTTCACTAATCGCTCACTGAAATAATATTTTCGTTGAATCATACTGAACATAGCCCCTTCATTTGCAGGCCGGGTCCTCAGGTTTTGCTATTCTGGACAAGCTGAGACAGTCTGTAATGATCTGTGTTATATGGCCACGTTAGAATCTTAATGACAGCAACCACGTTGCCTCTCAATGTCCTTCTTCCAGTGTGAACACATTTACTTAGTCCCTTCTCTCAGTCCAGTTCCTTTGTTCCCTCAATCATTTAAGTCGCCCGATTCTGTATCTAACAATTCATCAGCATATCCGTCGCAAGCGATATACATTCTGACTGTATTTTCTCTCCTATCATGTACCCAGTTTCACATAATATATATAGGTTAGGTGATGCGACAAGGACAGGCATCTCGATGCTTGCCAGCCAGTTCTCTCAGTGACAGACTTTGAAGCTGTTACTGGCGAATCTGCAGCCGAGCTCAATCGCACAATTTGTTTTGTCTTCTCTGGACTGATCAGACAGATGATCACCAAATATAAGGCAACACACAATCAGATATTTATTAACTGGCCCTCTTCACTGACATCGTACTTGTCCATCTCCTTTGCATCCATTCCAATACCTTTTAATCTTTCCTAATACGAGAAATCTGAACACAGCGCTGCAGTTGCAATGTAACCAATGATATGCACAAATATGCCATTGGAAGCTGAAATTTGCATCTATGATTCTACCTATAGAACCAAGAATACTCGCAGCTTTCCACAGATATTTTGACATCCAATAATCTGAAGGATATGCTGCTTGCCACTTCCAGTTACAGAGATAAAGCCACCTCTAATGTGCCTTTGCTCCTCTGCTACTCGCAGGACACTGCCAGTCAGTATGTATAACCTTCCCTCGTCTTTTCTGCCCAAATGTATAATCTTCCATTTTGCTGGATTAAGCTTCAGTTTCCACTGATCTGCCCTTTCTGCTGATATATTGAATTCTTTGCGCTTGTACACCTTGATATAACATTTAGTGTTCTCCTTAATATTCTGAGATAGACATCTCAAATGAAACTGAACCATAATATAGTGACTAAATACAGCAGAGTGATTTTATGTTGAACATAGTTTATTCCACTGCTTGCAGCTGTTAAAAGTATGACAAAGCACTATTTTTATGAAAGCGAATCACAAAATTTATGATCAGAAGCCTGTACCGTATTTATGCTACAAATTATATAACACGAAAAGAATTAAACTGTAGAATGTTTTAAAAAGTCATTGATTAATGAACATGGAAGGTTCATGAACGAAACTTCCTATCTAAAGGCCAGTTTTTCAGTTAGGATCAGTTCAGTTGGTGCTCGGGACTGGATTTTGTCATTCGGAGAATCATAGGATCACAGCATTATACAGAACAGAAGGAGGCCATTCAGAACACACTCTCTTTGCCGGCTATCTGAAAGCGGCTATCCAAATCAACTCTACTCACCTGCACTCTCCCAATAGTTCAGGAAAGTTTCCCTCGACCCACCCTCTCCCCCACATAATTTGTTTGGATTGAATCGGTTTCCAAAACCCTTTCACGCAATGCATTCCAGATGGAAACAACTTGCTGTCTTGAAAAGAAATTTCATCTTCTCCCATCTGTTACTTTCAGCAACTATTTTAGGTTGTACCCTTGCGTTACCGACCGACAAGCCAGTGGAAAAATTTTCTCCTCATCTACTCTGTTTAAGCCCCTCAAAATTGGGAATATTTCTATTAACTCAACACTTAAACTTCTTTGCTCCAGGGAGATTAATGCTTCCATAGCCTCTCCTGATAACTGAAGTTGCTATTTCCTGGTACCATCCTGGTCAATCTCATTTGCATCCTGTGCAATGCCTTGACATCCTTCCTGATGTTTGGAGCCGTGAACCGAAAACAGTACAATAGCTGAGGCTCAACCAATGATTTATATCAGTACGTCATATATTCCTGACGTTTGTATAATATGCCCCTGTTGATCAAGCTTGGTATCCAGAACCCTTTTTTTGAAAGAGTTTTCTACCTGTCCTACCACCTTCCAAGAGGCCTGCTTTCTTTATCTGATGTTATACTGACTGACATGAAAGGTTGTTGGTCTGACTGATATGGGTGAACATCAGTCTTATTTACGTGGCTTAATGGATAGATGGATGAATGCAATGGATGGATGAATGAATCGAAGTAAGACTAACTGACTGTCGGACTTGAATGCCTTTTAGACTGAAAGACTGGACTATTCTTTATTTCATGCACCCTTTCTCCATTTATAAATCGCGCCATGACAATAGCTAGCTGACTGCACACTGACCTACATTTCGCATCGAAGAATTTACAGAAAATTGCAGTCAAATTATCTATTATTTCGCACCCTGCCCTGAATACATATGTACGTGTTTACCACCTACATCAAACCGAATATCATTGATTACCTCCTCATCCAGCGTTTGATTAGCCTATCATCCCTCTTCTCTTCTTCTGGTGCAAAACCTCTCTTTCTGCAGGTTTTTCTACCTTTCCAAACAAGCAAAACATTATCCTTTTTTAAAAGCTCTGCATTGCGTTTCTCCAAAATCGAAAAATATTGGCTCAGCTCAATTGCGCCTTCTATCTGTGATCAGGGTTTTCACTGCACCTTTATGCTCAAGGTCGATTCTGCTGCTCGAGTTCTCTGTTACTCTTCAACCTACTGACTTCTTTCTTATCCATGGATGCCTCCCTGCAATACATCCATGTAGGATCCAACACTCTGGGTCCAATTCTACTGGAACTAGTGCATGTAGTTTTTCTTCTCTAAACGTTCCTCCTCACATCCTTGCACAGTGGCAGCACATGGAAGGCTACAGAATTACACATGCAGATGTCCATATTCATGAAGAAGACACCCAAATCTGACTTCATTTTCAAACTCATCAATTGATGAGTCAAATTTTGTCTTTCAGCTCCATTTTCATAAATTCTTCATTCGTCTCATTCTGTCATTAACCAGAATCACTTTTATTCAGCTCATCCATACATTACCGAACATTATAACCGCTCTTATTCGCCCTTATACGCTTATATTACACCTTGCTTCTGAACCCACTCCACGATGGAAATACAGTTGTTACCTTTCATCCATTTTCAACCATCCATAAGATGCACCTAATGCAGAAATCCACTGCTCACATCCACCTCTATAACAAACGCTTTGTGCAATTTTTGAGGTTCCACGGGGTCCCTCTCCAATCTGATTCCAATAATGTTCCTTAGTGATTCCACATCTTCAAAATCATCATCGAAAAAATATTCTCATCACCAGATTGTGGTTTCGTACAGTCACATTAGTATCAGAGATAAAGGTGATTTGCCGTGACAGGAAAGCTATCCTTCGGATAAGACATTGAAACGAGCTCTCATCTGCCTACTCAGTTGGACGTTATGGATCCCGTGGCAGTAAGCTTCATTCATCATTCATTCATTCATTCATTCATCTCATCATCATTCATCATCATTCATTCATTCATTCATTCATTCATTCATTCATATGCCCGTATTTTTACATTCGCAAAGTATTTAATTTGAACAGCCATTCACATTGCACGCAGAATACTATACGATTGATCCCTATTGGTTTAACTATTGAAATTATTCCGTTCCAATGAGTGTGCTAATGAATTTGTTGCATCGGCAACATGTAATGATCGCAGTAATTTGATTTAATAGTAAGAATCCTATTCGACAGTTTACATTTAAAATATCTGAGTACAGCAGAATATTTTCCGACAAAGACTGCATTTGTAGGCAAACCAGTCAGCTAATCAGTACATAGCCAGCATTGATGGAATGACCAATTCTACCGTAGAGACTTTATGGCAGGAAACCAGGCAAAATCTCTTTTCCTTTTCAGAGAATGCCAAAAGCTTTTCTCACAGCGAATCTTCGAGACCCACAGCAAACACCTCCAGTTCTCCAAATTCAATTGTAACTATCCAAAAGCATCCCCTACCACAACACGAAAAACTCAATAACGCCGTTTCTGATATTGAACAGTCATACACTCCCAAGAGGCGCAAATGCTGATTAGCAGATACCACGGAGTATAAGGAGCAGATTTGCAAGAATCAAAACTGTGACAAAGATGGAGGCTCATGGCCAATTTTTTTTGACTAATATATTACAAATATACTGAAAGATCTACATACGTAAATCATTTTAACACCGCCTCTTGAGCTTCTCATTTCAGGAAAGCAGCTCCAAAATTGTAGCCAAGCCGCAGCCGTCGATTTGAGTGTCAGTCTCCAGTGTGAATGTAGTGACTGAAACAGCGCTGGAAACTCCAGTGATTGAGAGGTAAAGAGTGCTCAAAACAGGGTCAGGCTGAACACTTTACTACATATGCATCTAGTTAATCTACTGGTTAAATCACTTGCCAGGAACTCCAACAGCAGCGAGAATCGGATAGTAAATGTACTGAATCCTATAAATTAGCGGAGCAGTCATCCTGGCAAATGATGGTACAACCTCCCGGTACAGGCGGCAGCTCACACTGAGAAGATGCTGTTCAAGAGCAAAAAGCTGTGTCTTTTTAAAATAAAGGGGAACGCTTCACTGAACAATTTCAGCACACGTTCACTCATATTTTGTACCCATGGGAAGAATTATGTAATGCCACAGAGCTGAGCAATACATCTCAATGAATTTTGATCAGCTGCTCGTCTGATAGATGCATAATCTTTTATACAAACTTGCAATAACTCATACTCTATCACGGGTGGAACCACTGTATATGTTTAATTTGCTTTTGTTTTTAAAATGTCTGACAAAATCCACATATGTATATTACAGATTGAAAAAAGACAGCTTCTCTATTTCAATGCTCATTCTCTCCCTGGAGGCCGGCAATCCTCTTTATTAATACTGGAGAGTATAAGGCGCAGGTTTGCTACAAGAATAGCTTTGGCTTGTGGTTGGTTTGTCGGTTCAATTCTGGGATATTTGGTAAAGATCATTTCATACCTTCTGTTGCCAGCAGCTTCTGCCTAATGAAGTCAAACATAGATAAAGTTCAGCTCACAATGCGACACCACCAACAACAAAAAATTACATGTGTACAGAGTCTCTTACGTCCCAATTCAATCTCTGATCTCTTTATCAATCACAATTAGATTCGACCCTGAGCTGTCCTTTCTCCCTCACATCCGCACCACAACTGGCACCGCCTTCCATCACCTCCGGAACATCGCCAGACTACGGCATTACCTCACCCCTCACGCTGCTGAAACCCTGGTTCACGCCTTTGTCACCTCAACGCTGGACTACGGGAACTCTCTCCTCGCCGGCCTTCCCGCCACCTCCCTGCACAAGCTGCAGGTCATTCAGAACTCTGCAGCTCGGTGTACTGTCCCGCACCAGCTTCGGGACCACCATCACTCCCCACCCTCGCTCACCCTCCACTGGCTCCCCTATCCCCCAGAGAATTGATTTCAAGATTTTCATCCTCACGTACAAGGCCATTCACGGCCTTGCTCCCTCCTACCTCTCCAACCTACTTCCCCCACCTACCTGCCCGTCACCCTCCGTTCCTCTGGCTCCGACTGCTCCACGTCCCCCGCCCCAACCTCCCTACCATCGGTGGTCGGGCCTTCAGCCTCTCAGCCCCGAGGCTCTGGAACTCCATCCCCCAGTGCCTTCGCCGCTTCCTCCCTTTCCTCCTCCAAGGCCGTTCTCAAAACCTTTCTCTTTGACCGTGCCTTCAGCTCCCCTCTCGACTCTCTTCCCCCCTCCTCGCTCCTCCCTTCCCTCCCCTCAACCTGACCATTTCCCCCTGCTCGGGTCATGACCCAACTGTGCAGCGCCTTGGGACGTCCTCCTGACGTGAAAGGCGCTTTATAAATGGAATCTTGTTGTTGTTGTTGTTGAAATGTGAGTGCGGGCGCACAATGTAGATGAAGCTTTATTGTGTCTGCATCAGTGACCTGGGTTTGGGGAAACGGAGTGTATAGTGAGCCATATTCTCTCTCTAAAGCTAACTTGGGAATTTGGATGCACAGTGCAGAGGTAGATCTATTCTGATTGTAACCCCAACATGGAAGAGCGGACAGAGAGTGTAGAGTGAATTTAGTCTGTCTTTTTCCGAGATTTGCAAATGCGTATGATAGCCTGGAATAAGTTTTACATTGTCTTTAAAAATGACTTGTGAGTGTGGACAGACATTGTAGGAATTAACTGTTCTCTTTTATTCAGGCAGAAGGTAATCGGCATCCATGGACAAGTTGTTAACGAAATAATCTGAAAATATTAGAAATGGAAATGTAATCGCGCTTTTCAGCTGCTCTCTGAATTTAGTCTGAGTAACTGCATATATACACGTGTTTGTACAGGAATTCAACAGCTGCAGCGTGGCGCCAGTTTCATAGAAAATGTACAAAGGATCATTGGAGTCCATGTGGGGTTCTTTTTTTAAAAATCCTCCAGTATAAGATAACGGATACTTGTGTCATCTACAATAATATAAAACTGGCTAAAACAGCAAATAGTAAAACGATGGATTTCCTTCTGCTCTTTATCTCCGGATCTCTGTCACTCGCTCCTCTATTCCAGTCCCCAGTGTTGTATCCCCACAATCTACTGCGCGCTCGACTGGCCACCAGTATGTGGCTGATCGTCAGGGTGTTGAGCAGAAAAATCAGAACGAATGGTATAATTGGGATTAAAATTATGTCGAGCAGGTCAAAAGCTACCCATGCGGAAGAAGTGAAAAATTCTATTTTAATTGCGCAGCCCCGTGTTGTATTTTTAACTATTTGCACTGATGTGAACACAAAATACCAGGGAATTTTTTGCCCAATTATAAACATACTGAATACGGCGATAACAACACAAGCAGTTTTTTCGGTGCAATATTTGGTTTTCAATTGTTGGCAACAAATAGCCACATATCGATCAAAAGTAAAGGACACAGTAAACCAAACTGAAGTTGCCGTTATTGTTGCAAACAGGAAGGAAAGGAGTCCACAGACAGCAGTAATGGACAGAAAACTATTGGGAAAGTAAGGCGAAATAATGCGAGTCAATACCACTTCGGTGAAAATCAGCATCAGATCAGACACTGACATGGCCACCAGATAGCGGGTGATGCACTTGGAGAGACCGCACTTCCCTCCAGACAGGATCACAATTGACACCAGGTTAGCTGTAGGAAGAGGAAAAAAGAAATGGACAGTTATAATCATTGTTTGCTACAGTTTGTCTAGTGCCGACAAAGCGAAGGATGCGGTCTCGATTTAGGCTAAACAGTCGCCTCCTCCAACTCAGTTCTTGTTCCCGAAGATTTTTGCCTCATGGTCCATCATCAAAACTGTATGGATTACCGGCTCAGTTAGGTGCCATTGCCTTTAATATAGGTAGCTGCTTGTCGTTAGGTTACCAAAGAGGTAAGATATATTATAGAGTCGAAAAATGCTGATGTTATACTGACTGACATGAAAGGTTGTTGGTCTGACTGATATGGGTGAACATCAGTCTTATTTACGTAGCTTAATGGATAGATGGATGAATGCAATGGATGGATGAATGAATCGAAGTAAGACTAACTGACTGTCGGACTTGAATGCCTTTTAGACTGAAAGACTGGACTATTCTTTATTTCATGCACCCTTTCTCCATTCATAAATCGCGCCATGACAATAGCTAGCTGACTGCACACTGACCTACATTTCGCATCGAAGAATTTACAGAAAATTCCAGTCAAATTATCTATTAGTTCGCACCCTGCCCTGAATACATATGTACGTGCTTTACCACCTACATCAAACCGAATATCATTGATTAACTGGTCATCCAGCGTTTGATTAGCCTATCATCCCTCTCTCTTCTTCTGGTGCAAAACCTCTCTTTCTGCAGGTTTTCCTACCTTTCCAAACAAGCAAAACATTAACTTTTTTTAAAAGCTCTGCATTTTGTTTCTCCAAAATCAAAAAATATTGGCTCAGCTCAATTGCGCCTTCTATCTGTGATCAGGGTTTTCACTGCACCTTTATGCTCAAGATCGATTCTGCTGCTCGAGCTCTCTGTTACTCTTTAACCTACTGACTTCTTTCTTATCCATGGATGCCTCCCTACAATACATCCATGTAGGATCCAACACTCTGGGTCCAATTCTACTGGAACTAGTGCATGTGGTTTTTCTTCTCTAAACGTTCCTCCTCACATCCTTGCACAGTGGCAGCACATGGCAGGCTACAGAATTACACATGCAGATGTCCATATTCATGAAGAATACACCCAAATCTGACTTCATTTTCAAACTCATCAATTGATGAGTCAAATTTTGTCTTTCATCTCCATTTTAATAAACTCTTCATTCGTCTCATTCTGTCACTAACCAGAATCACTTTTTTTCAGCTCATCCATACATTACCGAACATTATAAACGCTCTTATTCGCCCTTATACGCTTATATTACACCTTGCTTCTGAACCCACTCCACGATGGAAATACAGTTGTTACCTTTCATCCATTTTCAACCATCCATAAGATACAGCTAATGCAGAAATCCTCTGCTCACATCCACCTCTATAACAAACGCTTTGTGCAATTTATTGAGGTTCCACCGGGTCCCTCTCCAAACTGATTCCAACAGTGTTCCTTAGTGATTCCACATCTTCAAAATCATCATCGAAAAAATATTCTCATCACCCAAATTTTGGTTTCGTACAGTCAAATTAGTATCAGAGATAAAGGTGATTTGCCGTGACAGGAAAGCTGTCCTTCGGATAAGACATTGAATCGAGCTCTCATCTGCCTACTCAGTTGGACGTTATGGATCCCGTGGCGGTAAGCTTCATTCATTCATTCATTCATTCATTCATTCATTCATTCATATGCCCGTATTTTTACATTCGCAAAGTATTTAATATGAACAGCCATTCACATTGCACGCAGAATACTATACGGTTGAACCCTATTGGTTTAACTATTCAAATTAGTGTTCCAATGAGTGTGCTAATGAATTTGTTGCATCGGCAACATGTAATGATCGCAGTAATTTGATTAAATAGTAAGAATTCTATTCGACCGCTTACATTTAAAATATCTGAGTACAGCAGAATATTTTCCGACAAAGACTGTATTTGTAGGCAAACCAGTCAGCTAATCAGTACATAGCCAGCATTGATGGAATGACCAATTCTACCGTAGAGACTTTATGGCAGGAAACCAGGCAAAATCTCTTTTCCTTTTCAGAGAATGCCAAAAGCTTTTCCCACAGCAAAGCTTCGAGACCCACAGCAAACACCTCCAGTTCTCCAAATTCAATTGTGAAACGATCCAACAACATCCACCTACCCACAACACGAAAAACTCAAATAACCCCGTTTCTGATGTTGAACAGTCATACTCTCCCAAGAGGCGCAAATGCTGATTAGCAGATACCACAGAGTATAAGGAGCAGATTTGCAAGAATCAAACCTGTTCGACAGAAGAAGGAGGCTCATGGCCAATTTTGTTCTGACTAATATGTTACAAATATACTGAAAGATCTACAGATGTAAATCATTTAAACGACCGGCCTCTTGAGCTTCTCATTATAAGGAAAGCAGCTCCAAAATTGGAGCCAAGCCGCGAGCAGTCGATTTGAGTGTCAGTCTCCAGTGTGAGCAGTGAGTGACACAGCGCAAGAAACTCCAGCTGATTTAGAGGGTAAAGAGTGCTCAAAACAGGGTCAGGCTGAACACTTTACTACATGTGCATCTAGTTAATCTACTGGTTAAATCACTTGCCAGGAACTCCAACAGCAGCGAGAATCGGATAGTAAATGTACTGAATCCTATAAATTAGCGGAGCAGTCATCCTGGCAAATGATGGTACAACCTCCCGGTACAGGCGGCAGCTCACACTGAGAAGATGCTGTTCAAGAGCAAAAAGCTGTGTCTTTTTAAAATAAAGGGGGAACGCTTCACTGAACAATTTCAGCACACGTTCACTCACATTTTGTACCCATGGGAAGAATTATGTAATGCCACAGAGCTGAGCAATACATCTCAATGAATTTTGATCAGCTGCTCGTCTGATTGATGCATAATCTTTTATACAAACTTGCAATAACTCATACTCTATCACGGGTGGTAACCACTGTATATGTTTAATTTGCTTTTGTTTTTAAAATGTCTGACAAAGATCCACATATGTATATTACAGATTGAAAAAAGACAGCTTCTCTATTTCAATGCTCATTCTCTCCCTGGAGGCCGGCAATCCTCTTTATTAATACTGGAGAGTATAAGGCACAGGTTTGCTACAAGAATAGCTTTGGGTCCCCAGAGTAGTTGCTCAGGTGCGTCTTAGCCTGTTTTCGAGTTTAAAAAGATCAAAATGAAACACTTGGCACAGATAAATATGTTCCATTGAATTCCAAAATGATCTCAATACATTATATTATCTGCTTTTGCGATATTGCTGTGCAATTGCACAGACGTGTTTGTTTACAGATGCACAACGACATTACGCGAAGCATTCAAATACTCTTTTGACGTGAAACAACACAGTGCATTAGACCAGAAGATATGCTACACGAGAAGAAAAGGTGAATCCAGGTCGCCTTCCACCTTCCTGGCGGTCAAGTGCACAAATATCCGAAACTATCTATGTTCTATATTTCATAATGTTATATTCCGAAAGAAAACTCTCTTATGTGTGTTTGAAAGAATCAACACTTGCTGCTTCAACCATCTCCCATGGGGGCCTGTTCCACGTGTTCACTAATCGCTCACTGAAATAATATTTTCGTTGAATCATACTGAATTTACCCCCTTCATTTGCAGGCCGTGTCCTCGGGTTTTGCTATTCTGGACAAGTTGAGACAGCCTGTAATGATCTGTGTTATATGGCCACGTTAGAATCTTAAGGACAGCAATCACGTTGCCTCTCAATGTCCTTCTTCCAGTGTGAACATATTTACTTAGTCCCTTCTCTCAGTCCAGTTCCTCTGTTCCCTAAATCATTTAAGTCGCCCTATTCTGTATCTAACAGTTCATCAGCACATCCGCCGCAAGCGATATACATTCTGACTATATTTTCTCTCCTATCATGTACCCAGTTTCACATAATATATATAGGTTAGGTGATGCGACAAGGACAGGCATCTGGATGCTTGCCAGCCAGTTCTCTCAGTGACAGGCTTTGAAGCTGTTACTGGCGAATCTGCAGCCGAGCTCAATCACACAATTTGTTTTGTCTGCTCTGGACTGATCAGACAGATGATCACCAAATATAAGGCAACACACAATCAGATATTTATTAACTGGCCCTCTTCACTGACATCATTCTTTGACTCTCCTTTGCATCCATTGCAATACCTTTTAATCTTTCCTAATACGAGAAATCTGAACACAGCGCTGCAGTTGCAATGTAACCAATGATATGCACAAATATGCCATTGACAGCTGAATTTTGTTTTCTATGATTCTACCTATAGAACCAAGAATACTGTCAGATTTCCACAGATATTTCGTCATCCAACAATCTGAAGGATATGCTGCTTGTCACTTCCAGTTACAGAGATAAAGCCACCTCTAATGTGCCTTTGCTCCTCTGCTACTCGCAGGAAACTGCCAGTCAGTATGTAAAACCTTCCCTCGTCCTTTCTGCCCAAATGGTAAACTTACATTTTGCTTCTTTAAACTTCAGCTTTCACCGATCGGCCCGTTCCACTTATATATTGAATTCCTGCTGCTTGTACACGTTGATATAACATTGAATCTTTTCCTTAAGATTGTGAGATAGACATCTTCGAGTTCCGCCTGTTATGTCAAATGAAACTGAGGCACAATATAGTGACTAAATACAGTAGAGTGATTTTATGTGAACATAGTTTTTGCCACTGTTTGCAGCTGTTAAAAGTTTAACAAAGCACTATTTTTATGAAAGCGAATCACAAAATTTATGATCAGAAGCCTGCACTGTATTTATGCTACAAATTATATAACACGAAAGGAATTAAACTGTAGAATTTTTTTAAAAAGTCATTGATTTATGAACATGGAAGCTTCATGAACGAAACTTCCTATCTAAAGGCCAGTTTTTCAGTTAGGATCAGTTCAGTTGGTGCTCGGGACTGGATTTTGTCATTCGGAGAATCATAGGATCACAGCATTATACAGAACAGAAGGAGGCCATTCAGACCACACTGTCTTTGCCGGCTATCTGAAAGCGGCTATCCAAATCAACTCTACTCACCTGCACTCTCCCAATAGTTCAGGAAAGTTTCCCTTGCCCCCCCCCACCCCCACCTCGCCCCACCCTCACCCCCACATAATTAGTTTGGATTGAATCGGTTTCCAAAACCCTTTCACGCAATGCATTCCAGATGGAAACAACTTGCTGCTTGAAAAGAAATTTCATCTTCTCCCACCTGTTTCTTTCAGCAACTATTTTAAGTTGTGCCCTTGCGTTACCGACCGACAAGCCAGTGGCAAAATTTTCTCCTTATCTTCTCTGTTTAAGCCCCTCAAAATTGGGAATACTTCTATTAACTCAACTCTTAACCTTCTTTGCTCCAGAGAGATTAATGCTTCCATAGCCTCTCCTGATAACTGAAGTTGCTATTTCCTGGTATCATCCTGGTCAATCTCATTTGCATCCTGTGCAATGCCTTGACATCCTTCCTGATGTTTGGAGCCGTGAACCGAAAACAGTGCAATAGCTGAGGCTCAACCAATGATTTATATCAGTACGTCATATATTCCTGACGTTTGTATAATATTCCCCTGTTGATCAAGCTTGGAATCCAGTACGCTTTTTTTGAAAGAGTTTTCTACCTGTCCTACCACCTTCAAACAGGCCCTGCTTTCTTTATCACATCCTGATCGCTGTATAACAGGCCTCGTATAAACATAACAGTCTGATCTGTCATCAAGTCGTGCATATTGTGACCGTTCGTGGCGAGTCTAGTGAGGGAGAGAGATCGAAAATTGGTAGCAGCACAAAGACACACAGAGAGAGGGAGAGAGAGAAAGAAAGAGTGGGAAATACTTTTCAAAGTGAAGAAATGTTTCCAAAACTCCCAGGTTTTACTATTAATATTATTTATTATTTATTGTTTATTATTCACTTTTTATTTTTTAGTGTCTCTTGTTCAAAATCACTAAAAAGCCTGACAATAATCCCTGAAAAAANCAATCATAAAATTGTTCATTTCAACCCACGACTGTTTGTGGGGACGTTGCTGCGCGCAATTGGCTGCCGCGTTTCGCCCACAATTATTCAGTCACGACATCTTATCGTCTATTCTGTGAAGCGCTTTGAGACGTCGAGAAGCTGTGATAAGGCACTGTATCCGATGCAAAGGTTTATTATTATTATTTTTAAAGAGAGAGGACATGGCGACCACTGGTCAGTCACAGTCTCTCTCTGTCGCTCTCTCTCTCTGTGCCGTCACAATCACAGCCACAACCTGCGGCACTGAGCCGGAAACTACAGCTCCCGGCATGCCTCACGGGTCAGAGCCCTCTGGTGACGGGGTCGGCCCGCGCGGGGCACCCTGGGAGCTGTAGTCAGTGTGAGAGACAGAGACACAGAGACAGACACATGTCCACACAGTCTCAGTCTCTGTGTCTCTGTGTCTGTCTCTCTTACTGACTGAGTTGGGGAATGAGCCCAGCAGAGAGCGCAGAGTGAGCTACATCCGGAGTGAGGCGAGGCCAGAATGTGAGGGAATTTGTGAGAGTGGGAATTGGGTGCAGAGGGGAAAGTAAGTGCAGGTTATATATCTAGGGGGAGGAAAGAGGAGCCAGGTAATGGCCTGGCAGGTGATGTGCGAGGAATGTGGTATGTGGGAGTTGATGGAGGGCAACCTGAGCCCACGTGGCTTCACTACAGCAAATGTCTGCAACTGAGCAATATCAAACTTAGAACAGCTGAGCTTATGTCCCATTTTCAGACACTGCGCTTCATCAGGGACAGTGAGCGTTTCCTGGACAGCATGTTGCAGCAGGCCGTCACTCCCCTAGGACTCAGTTATAGCAGCCCATCGCTGCACAGGATCCATGAGAGAGGGTTACTGGAGCTAACAGGAGGTCAGAGTACAAGAAAAGGAACACTCCCAGAGGAGCCCAACACGCACCGAACCTTCATTCGTGCTAAAAGTGATTGGTGACAGTGCGACGGGGCAAGAAGACGGCTTGTTCAAGGCAGCGCAACCCGAACAGAGTACCAGTCTCTAATCGTTACTCGAAATTAGTTATCGAGAGCGTGGAAGCCTCTCGTGACGACAGCAGTTGACATTCTGTCCAACAGGACCAGGGCATGGTCCACAAGGGCAATAGAGTTGTGATAGATGATTCAGCAGTAAGAGGCACTGACAGGATCTTCTGTAATCAGAATCGTGAGGCACGGTTGGTTTGCTGACTTCCTGGTGCAATGGCAGTGAATGGGAGGAAAGAAAGGAAGCAAGGCGAAGGCACTGGGGGATGCAGTTCCAGAGCCTAGGGGCTGAGAGGCTGAAGGCCCGGCCACCGATGGTAGGGCGGTTGGGGCGGGGGATGTGGAGCAGACCGGAGCCAGAAGAACGTAAGGTACGGGCAGGTAAGTAGGGAGTTAGTTGGTCGGAGAGGTAGGAGGCAGCAAGGTCGTGAATGGCCTTGTAGGTGAGGATGAGGATATTGAATTCGATCCTCTGGGGGATGGGGAGCCAGTGGAGTCAAGCGAGGGTGGGAGTGATGCGGTCCCGAAGTCTGGTGCGGGACAGTACACGAGCTGCAGAATCTGGTTTTGCACATTCTTGTCTGGCGGAAAAAAAACACACCGTAAAGAGGTGAGGATAACATCAACTGCGACGACTCTGCCTCTTGGGTGAGGAGAGAATGTTTAAGCTGGAACTGCCGTGTGGGGATCCCTCGGTAGTTTGGACTTCGAAATTGTTTTATCGCGGTAATGCGTCTCCGCTCTGGTCAAACACTCCAGCCAATACCAGGTGGTGACACGGAAATAAAATCGAGGGTGTAAAGTATGTTGACAACTGGAGCTGCTACGAATGGTCAAAACACAAAACAGGTTATTGTATGAAATTTTTTCTCAGCTCGTATAGCTTTTTTATTCACTGGCTCTATGTAATTTGGTGAAGTCGCCGTCTCTGAATAGAGAAAAATTGCTGCCGGGATAATTCCCAGAACATGAGATCTCAGCACGGTCCCCTCTCGCAAACACCCGGGAATCTGCCTTTAGTGAAAATGTGGGTTCCTGAGGCGGAACTGGCAAGAAGACAGAGTAAACATAATCTCACACACTCTCCCTCTGTAAAACTCACACGGTTCAGTTGAGCGTAAAAGTGACCATTTGGTTGTTTCTCGGCCTGGAGGAAGCGGTCATATCAAGTATGGGTTGGGATGGGAAAGGGGTTCAGAGACCGGTTCAGGGCAAATCTCAGCTAATGTTCATTTACACAGATGGAAGGGAAACGACGGCTGTGATCCGGGTGGGTTGTGAGAACGGGGACAGTGGAGTCCTGTAGCTCAGTGGTTAGAGCACTCGCTTTGCAAGCGAGAGACCTGAGTTCAATTCCAGGCAGAGGGCGAAACCTTGCGCAAGTTTCCTTACTCCACACAGAGCCTAATAATCATCCCTCCAAAACCAAAAACAATAATAAGTTGGTCATTTTCAATCTACGACTGTTTGTGGGACATTGCTGTGAACAATTGGCTGCCGCGTTCGCCCACAAATGTACAGTCAATTCACTTTACAGTGTGTTCTGTGAAGCAATTTGGGACGTCCTCCCGACGTGAAAAGCGCTATATCAAATGCAAGGATCGTTACTGTTATTGCTATTATCATTATAACACACACCTTCAGCCAGGGACGACAGGCGGGGAATTCATTTTGAATGTGTCGTGTGATCTTCAGGCCCGTTTTTAAGCAACAGAATAAGATCACATCCAGGGTTCAAACAGGCAATTTAGGATTAACGACTTCACGCTGAAGCGGGGTTTGAGTCAAGTACTGTAATACATTCGAGTGGAAGGGATTTGGTAAGAGAAAGAGGGGAAAAAGGGGAATTGGGAGGGAATCAGGGTCTGCGAAGTTGTATGTGGGAGTGATGGTGGAACAGATAGTGTGGGAGGATGGGCGTAAAGAGTGATGGTGAGGGCAATGGACTGTGTAGAAGTAATCGAGGAATACAGGGCGTAAGATGGAGGGAGAAATAGATGGGAGGATGTGAGGGATAGTGGTTTGGGAGGGAAGAATAGAGTGTGTGGAGGCAGGGTGTTGGGAGTGAGGAATGGGGAGCCACTCGTGTCACAGAGTGGATGCAACTGGTGGAAGGATGGGTGGGGGGTGAGGAGCGTCCTGTGACTCCTGTGACTGGATACAAGGGGGACGGTCAGTGTCCATTGGTGAGAGCGTCCGGGCTCTCGTTCTTTACTCACACAAACGTTCCGAATCACTTGCTCTCTGGTGATGTGAGCTCTCGTCCATCTAAGTGTTTGGTACATTTATACAAGTAATTTCCTGCCCTGACCTCCGATGGGAAGAATGATAATAAGAATAATCCTTGGCATTTGATATAGCGCTTTTCACGTCGGGAGGACTTCCCAAATCGCTTCACAGAATATAACGTATAGTGAATTGACTGTATATTTGTGGGCGAACGCGGCAGCCAATTGCGCACATCCTCCCTGTGCTCATCACCACTCCCTGTGCTCACCCCACTCACTACTAGTACTCAGCCCACTCCCTGTGCTTACAAATCCCCCACACTGTTAACAATATCAGTAAGTAAGCTCTGGAACTCCATCCCCCAGTGACTTCGCCTTGCTTCCTCCCTTTCCTCCTTCAAGGCCGGTCTCAAAAGCTTTCAGCTTGTCCGTGCCTTCAGCTCCCTTCTCGACTGTCTAAGCCCTCCTCGCTCCCTCCCTTCCCTTCCCTTCCCTCACCCTGACCATTTCCCCCTCCTTGCTCCCTCCCTTCCCTTCCCTCCCCTCACCCTGACCATTTCCCCCCTTCTCGCTCTCTCCCTTCCCTCCCCTCACTCTGACCATCTCCCCCCTCCTCGTTCCCTCCTTTCCCTTCCCTCCCCCTGACCATTTCCCCCCTTCTCGCTCCCTCCCTTCCCTCCACTCATCCTGACCATTTCCTCCCTCCTCGCTCCCTCTCTCCCCTCTCCTCACCCTGACCATTTCCCCCCTCCTCGCTCTGTCCCTTCCTCCCCTCACCCTGACCGTTCCCCCTCCTCTCTCCCACTCTGCCCTCCCCTCACTCTGACCATCTCCCCCTTCCTCGCTCCCTCTCTCCTCTCCCCTCACCCTGACCATTTCCCCCTTCCTCGCTCTCTCCCTTCCTCTCCTCACCCTGACCATTCTCCCCTCCTCGCCCCCTCTCTCCCTTCCCCTCACCCTGACCATCTTCCCCTCCTCGCTCTCTCCCTTCCCTCCCCTCACCCTGACCATTTCCCCCCTCCTCGCTCTCTCCCGTCTTCCCCTCACCCTGACCATTGCCCCATCCTCGCTCCCTCTCTCCCCTCCCAATTGAGCCCAATAGCGGGGCCCTGACGTCACGGGCAGCGCGATACGTCACTCCGTCATTGAGTGACGTCACCGGTCAGCGCAGCACGTCACTTGGACATAGCTTGACGTCACCGAGTCACTGGGCAGTGCGACGCGTCACTCAGCCATGGCGTGGCGTCACCGCGAAGCTCGGCAGCCCACGACGTCACCGCTTCGCGGTCAGAGACGCAATGAAGCTCCCACTACACTGTGCATCCGTCCAAACTCCCAGGTCAGGGTTAGAGACATATTAAAGCTCTCTCTACACTGTGCGTCCACACTCACAGGTCGGGGTTAGAGACACAGTAAAGCTCTCTCTACCCTGGGCTTCCACACTCTCAGGTGAGGGTTAGAGACAAAGTAAATCTCCCTCTACCCTGGGCGTCCGTCCACACTCCCAGTTCTGGTTTAGAGACACAGTAAAGCTCCCTCTCCACTGTGTGTCCACACTCCCAGGTCAGGGTTACAGACACAGTAAAGCTCCCACTTCGCTGTGTGCCCACACTCCCAGGTTAGGGTTACAGACACAGTAAAGCTCCCTCTCCACTGTGCGTCCACACTTCCAGGTCAGGATCAGTGCAGATTCCCCTCTCCACCGTCGGCAACGCCCGGACACAGGGAGCGGAAACCAATCCCTGACAGCAAAGCTGTCAAAATATGTGCGCTACTATCCCTCCACACTTTGTGTTGAAGAAGCTTTATTGGGAATTGAAACGGTTGCAGAAGTGGTGATACAAAAGCAAACGGTTACAATACGAAATTTCACATATGTATCCCCAGATTATCCACAACTATTGGATTTAAATAAAGAACCGGTGAAATAAACACCCCCCACCACCCTCTCCCCACCCCACCTCCCCCCAATACTCTAACCTTTTTCGTCACAACATTGGTGTAAAGTTGACGCGAGAATGTTAACCCATCACCATCGGCTCAAACAACAAAAAACATACTTCCATCTCCAGCTAATGCCATCACCCGTAATGCCAATCAATCTATTCAAAACACCACGTCAGAGGTGCGTGTGTCTCTAAACTACTTATTATAGGAACCACACGACTGGAAGCAAAGCCCGTGTCCGCTCGGGACGTAAAATATAACGTTACTCTTTTCTGAGCCACAAAGTAACACAACGCATATAACCACAACTATTCGATTACAATAAATAAGCGGTAAAATATCCCCCTTCGTCACAACATTGGAGCAAAGCTGAGCGCAAGATTGTTAACCCATCACTGTTCAAACAACACGGGGCAGAAACACAAGCAATCCTAATACCCTCTGAAGCCAGGGTTAAGGCAGCAACTGCTGAGAAAATAGGACACAAGTTGTGCTGAGGCATTGCCGGCCTTTCCTTAGCCTGGTCGCCTCATCCGTCAGGTATTCTTGCCAGACGAGCGTTCCTTGAGCTTCACTCTCCCGAAAGTCAAGTTGGGTAATGCTTTTTTCAGCCTCTCGTGTAACTGAATAAAACAATCAATTAACCTGTAGATTAGAGCGGCTCAGAGCACAGACTGTAGTGACTTATCGAAAGCTGGTGGGTTTGTGAAGGACAAAACTATTTAATATGATCGTCATAAAATTCACTGCGATGGATATCGCGTCTTTCATTCTGTTTGTACATCTCAAAGGGCTTCACAGGCTATAATGTAAAGTGTGTATGTTTTGTAGGCTGAACGGGGCAGCCAATTTGCACGCAGCAAGTTCCCACAAGGAGTGAGCGAGCAATTTTATTTGGAGGGTAGCTGGCGAGATCACAGGGAGAAACTCCCTTCTCTTTCCAACTGTCCCATGGGGTCTTTGCCGTCCACCTGAAACAGGAAACAGTGACAAGAGGAAGGCTACAGGAAGCTGTAGCTCAGTGTGTGGTCAGGGCTGGAGCTCATGTTTTCACGCTGTGAAGCAACATTTCATGTCCAATGACTTACCTGCCCCAAAATCGACGCCTTCAGTTGCTCAAGTTCTTCCGGAGTCGGAGGATTTCCTCGTACGTGATGCCGAGAGTTAGAGGCACAAAATGGCATTCTAAACAAAAAAAAGTTTCTTTATCTCACATTGAGGCACCGATTCTTCAATAGCTGACCCACAGCTAGAGTCGTAGACGTAACATTGGACATCGCCATAGAGCCACAGCAACAATAACCCCGTTTACACAGCGCCTCTCACACAGGGCAGCGACCCAGAGCGCTTGACAGTGATGGATTATGACGCTGAGGTGGGGGGAGGTGACCGTCGGGTCGGTCAAAGAGGAAGGTCTTCAGGCACGACCTGAAGGTGGGGCAGGAAGGGACTAGAGGGAGAAGTAGAGGAGGCGTGTCCCAAAGTTTGAGGGCACAGAGGCTGAAAGCGCGGCCATCGATAGTTTCAAGTGACAAAGAGGAGGACGGAGCCAGTCGAGCGGAGACAGTGGGTAAGGACCGGGGAGCTGGGGTGGGTGGTGGCCGGGTTGGGGAAGACGGGGACGGGTGACGGTTAAGCAGGTCGGAGAGGTATGGAGGTGCGAGGACATGAAGGGATATGAAAACGAGTGAGAGGGTTCCCTGCGCCATCCTCCCCACACACACAATGGCTCATTCCCTTGAACCCTGTGGCTCCCGTTGCACTGTCTCCCTGATCAGAGATAGGCATGCGAGCGCCATTGGTGGGATATCATCTTAACTCAACACCGCAAATGTAAGACAATCATTTGGGAAATAACGGGGTTTGTGGGGAAATGTAGCGAATCTGATCAAAAGACCTGCCACAATTCAATCAACTCTCTGAAGAGACTTCCTGGGCTGAACGGTCTACTCCTGTCCCCAGTTTGATTACTCTTGAGAGTTAGGTCCCAGTGAGTCAAAGTGTAGGTTACCGGGCACGGTGAGGTGAGGTAGGGATCAGGTGAGACAGGTGAAGGGAGTTGTGGAGTTTGGGAGGGGGTTGGTGATGGATGTTGGGGGTTTGGATGGGGTGTTGATGTGGGATTGGGGGCTTGCTGGGTTGTTGGGGTGGGGTTAGGAATTTGGGTTTCGGGGTTGGGGATTGATTGGAGGCAGTTGGGGATTGGGGTGCTGCGGGTTGGGGTTTCGTGGGGAGAGTCCAGATGACACAGCAAAGACAATGTAAAGAGGTGTCAACTGGTTGAGAATCGCTGAGATACAAAGTGGACTGACCAGGATTGTCATCACAGAATCCCTGATCCTCGATGTTCGATGGCCTCATGGGAGGAGAGACGGTGTTGGTTGTCTATCTGTGGAGAGAGGAGAAGCGTTACCAAGAGCGTCTCTGCTCTAACTCCTAGTTATTACTTCAAGCCTTGAGTCCAGGACACGCACCAGGACACATCATCCTTCGTGTTGCCCCCAATCAGATCGGGCTCTCTTCATATAATTATAATGATATTATTATTATTAAGCCATGCATCTGATACAGCGCCTTAGAACATCTCAATACGTTTCACAGAATTTACTGTAAAGTTTAGTGACTGTGGAGTTCATGCGTAAAGTGCGGCAGCCCATTTTGCAGCACCAAGTCACACAAACAGCCGTGGATTGAGTAATCAAATTATTATTATGATTATTTAAAATTTTTTGGCAGTGTATTATTATCCCTGGAAAAGCAAACCACCAAACAATCAACAACCGGGTTCCTATTTACTGCTACGGCGTGTGGAGTAAGGAATCGATCCCAGGTCCTCTCGCTTGCAATGCCAGTGCTCTAACCAAAGAGCTTCATGTCCCCATACTAACCTGCACAACCCCACACAAACCTCCACAACCCCACGCTGACATACAAGTCCCCACACTTACCTTCACAACTCCACACTAACTTACACATTCCCACACTAATGTTCACAAGCCCACACTGAACTACACAACCCGACACTACCCTGCACAACCCCACATTGTCCTTCACAATCACACATTAACCTGGAGGACCCCAAAATGACGTCTATTAAATTCTGTAAACCAGACCAGACACCTGCTTCACTGCCATTGAACTGTGATGACCTTAGTTCAGTTGTAGAACTGATTGAGCAAAACCCCAGAGTCCAATAGGAGGCTCCAAGTTGTAAAGTTTTACCGTCAGGAACACGGCCCTAACTGGTAACCCAGGGACACTGACCTGGCTAATGAGCAACATCATCTGGAGTGTCTGACAAGTTGTGTGGTTTGTATCAACTCCACACCAGGAGCTACTGTCTGACTCACTAAACGGTTGGCGATAAGCAGCAGGACAGACTGGTGAGCACTTAATCACTTGTCTCAATGTGGGTCCCGGTAACGGTGCTCTCGGGAGTCGCTGTAGGATCTGCTATGTAGGGATAAGGGGAGCTGGGATTTGGAGGAGGAGAGTCCGAGATCTGGGGAAGGGCAGGTGGAACTGAAAGATCAGAATTGGGAATGAACGAAAAGGTTTGAATTCACGGATGAACATTGTCAGGAGCCACCCTCAGAAACAGAGGCCCTAACGGGCAGCCCATGGACCCTGATCTAGCTCTGAGCGAGAGGTGGGCTCGGTTGCTGGGCCCTGTGATGGGGTGAAGAAGTCTCTGGCGGCTGTGGATGGGGTGGTTTCAGGAGCTGCAGTGGACGGAGCTGTTGGTGTGGTTCCCTGTGTAACTTAACATGTGGGAGTTACTGACCATTACATTATCTCAGATAAAATTGCACCATCTGAAAGAGTAACCTTGCAGCCACAGCCCAAACTATCGGGTAGGTTGTTCCTAGCTAGACAAGCAATGAGAAAGTTTACCAAACTGAGCTCTCTGCGGAATGCAGTTTTCACCGTTTAGATTCCAGCAGTTTCCCAAACACAAAGTCTGGTCTCCTCAAGCCTTAGCTCTTGCTAATCTGCACCTCCCTTTGGAAATAGGCAAACAGATTTGTCCCTCAAGGGAGAGAGAGAGAGAGAGAGAGAGAGAGGCAGAGAGAGAGATGGAGTAAGAGAGAGGGAGAGGGATAGTGAGAGAGGAAGAGATAGAGAGAAAGAGAGATTGAGAGATAGTAAGCGCATTCCTATCCAACAATCTATCTCTCGGATTTCCATGTGCAGTTGGGCTGCATGGAAATGTCAGTTGGATTTGTATACTATAAAATACGATTATGGGTTTCCGCGTGTGTCAGATACCTGGCTGCCCGAAAGAAATATATTTCAGGACGCCACTGCCTAAACGGTGAGCACTTGGCAACTGAAGACAAAATCGTTACAAATTGATTAAGTATTATTATTAATATTATAATTAATATTATTATCCTGACTGCTGCGGTAATATTAAAGGCTGATCGGAATTTTCCCACCATTTTCATGTGAGACAACTGCCCGGGCACTTACTGGGAGGATCATCTGAAGCAGAGCGTTTCGGTGTTGTCCCATGAGATGTATCTGCTGAGTGGAGGCTTGTGGTGTCTGTGTGAGACGCGGGAGTCTCGCTTGGAGTCGCCGATGGCTGTGGATCTGTGGAGACACAAGAACGGTTACCATGTGCTGCTCCAAATATTTGTGGAGGCCTATAGCTCAGTGGTTAGAGAACACACCAGACGACATGTGTTCGATTCAAGGGCGGTTTATGGCCAAACGTTGGGCAAGTTTCCTCACTGAACACACACAGACACACACATCTGTTCACCTTGCAGTAAAGACTGGTGCGCCTTTACTTACCTCTCACAATTGGTGTCCCGGTAAAGACTCTGTCGTTAGTTGGTTTAGGTATATCTATGCTGGGAGGAGGAGAGCTGGAAGTTGGAGGAGGAGAGTCCTTGCTCTGGGGAAGGGCAGCTGGATCTGAAAGACCTGAATTGGGAATCAATTATAGGATTTGAAGTAACAGAAGAACTTTGTTCGGAGCCACCATCAAAATCACAGGCCCTAACTGGCAGCCCAATGAAACTGACCTGGCTTTGAGCGGGAGGTGGGCTGGGTTGCTGATCTCTGTGATGGGGTGAAGGTGTCTCTGGCGGCTGTGGATGGGGTGGTTTCTGGAGCGGCAGTGGTCGTAGCTCTTGCTGTAATTTCCTCTGTAACTAAAAATGTGGGAGTTAATGTCCCTCGTAATCTGTTGGCTAAAAATGCACCCGCTGCAAGATTAACCCTGCAGCCCAAACTCTGTCTAACGGCGAGGGTGGTCCTCGCTGGATAAGCAGTGGGAATGTTTACCAGACAGCGCTTTCAGCGGCATACTATGCAGTTTTCGCTGCTTTGGCTCCAGCAGTTTCCCCAACAGTAATTTTGGTGTCCTCAAACCTTGGCACTTGCCAACTTGCGCCTCTCTCTTGAATTATGTAAGCAGGATGTGTCCCTCGAGGGAGAGAGTGCGAGAGAGTGCTTTCCATTCTCATAATCTATCCCTATGATTTCCATGTGAAGTTGGGCTCCATGGAAATCTCAGTTGGATTTGGATACACTTAAGCACGGTGTTGGTTTTCGATTTGTGTCAGAAACCCGGTTGATCACGATGATGGTTTTCCCTGTGTGTCAGACACACGGCTGGTCAGCGTGATGAGTTTCCACGTGTGTCAGACACCCGGCCTTCCAAAATAAACATATGTGTATATAAATATATATATGTGTATATATATATACATATAAGTTTGTACTGCTTAAACGTTGAGCACTTGGCAATTCATGACTAAATCGTTGCTAATTTTAATAATTATTATTATTATCATGACACCTTGGGAATTCCTAAGGGCTGCTAGAAATTTTCCCACCATTTTCAAGTGAGACAAATTCCGGCACTTACGAGGAGGATCATCAAACTTGGAGGCTTCCTGTGTTGACCAATGGGATATATATGCTGAGTGGAGGCTTGTGGTGTCTGTGTGAGACGCGGGAGTCTGGCTTGGAGTCTCCGATGGCTGTGGATCTGTGGAGACACAATAACGGTTACCATGTGTGGCTCCAAATATTTGTGGAGGCCTATAGCTCAGTGGTTAGAGAACACGCCAGAGGACATGTCTTCGTTTCAAGGGCGGGTTATGGCCGAACGTTGGGCAAGTTTCCTCACTGAACACACACAGGCACACACATCTTTGTTCACCTTGCAGTAAAGACTGGTGCGCCTTTACTTACCTGTCACACTTGGTGTCCAGGTAAAGACTCTGTCGTGAGTTGGTTTAGGTACATCTATGCTGGGAGGAGGAGAGCTAGAAGTTGGAGGAGGAGAGTCCGTGCTCTGCGGAAGGGCAGCTGGATCTGAAAGACCTGAATTAGGAATCAATTATAGGATTTGAAGTAACAGAAGAACTTTGTTCGGAGCCACCATCAAAATCACAGCCCCTAACTGGCAGCCCAATGAAACTGACCTGGCTTTGAGCGGGAGGTGGGCTGGGTTGCTGAGCTCTGTGATGGGGTGAAGGTGTCTCTGGCGGCTGTGAATGGGGTGGGATCAGGAGCGGCAGTGGGCGTAGCTCTTGCTGTATTTTCCTCTGTAACTAAAAATGTGGGAGTTAATATCCCTCGTAATCTGTTGGCTAAAAATGCACCCGCTGCAAGATTAACCCTGCAGCCCAAACTCTGTCTAACGGCGAGGGTGGTCCTCGCTGGATAAGCAGTGGGAATGTTTACCAGACAGCGCTTTCAGCGGCATACTATGCAGGTTTCGCTGCTTAGGCTCCAGCAGTTTCCCCAACAGAAATTTTGGGGTCCTCAAACCTTGGCACTTGCCAACTTGCGCGTCTCTCTTGAATTATGTAAGCAGGATGTGTCCCTCGAGGGAGAGAGTGCGAGAGAGCGCTTTCCATTCTCATGATCTATCCCTATGAATTCCATGTTTTGTTGGGCTCCATGGAAATCTCAGTTGGATTTAGATACACTTAAGCACGGTGTTGGGTTTCGATTTGTGTCAGAAACCCGGTTGATCACGATGATGGTTTCAAGGGCGGGTTATGGCCGAACGTTTGGCAAGTTTCCTCACTGAACACACACAGGCACACACATCTTTGTTCACCTTGCAGTAAAGACTGGTGCGACTTTACTTACCTGTCACTCTTGGTGTCCCGGTAAAGACTCTGTCGTGAGTTGGTTTAGGTAAATCTATGCTGGGAGGAGGAGAGCTAGAAGTTGGAGGAGGAGAGTCCGTGCTCTGCGGAAGGGCAGCTGGATCTGAAAGACCTGAATTGGGAATCAATTATAGGATTTGAAGTAACAGAAGAACTTTGTTCGGAGCCACCATCAAAATCACAGCCCCTAACTGGCAGCCCAATGAAACTGACGTGGCTTTGAGCGGGAGGTGGGCTGGGTTGCTGATCTCTGTGATGGGGTGAAGGTGTCTCTGGCGGCTGTGGATGGGGTGGTTTCTGGAGCGGCAGTGGTCGTAGCTCTTGCTGTAATTTCCTCTGTAACTAAAAATGTGGGAGTTAATGTCCCTCGTAATCTGTTGGCTAAAAATGCACCCGCTGCAAGATTAACCCTGCAGCCCAAACTCTGTCTAACGGCGAGGGTGGTCCTCGCTGGATAAGCAGTGGGAATGTTTACCAGACAGCGCTTTCAGCGGCATACTATGCAGTTTTCGCTGCTTTGGCTCCAGCAGTTTCCCCAACAGTAATTTTGGTGTCCTCAAACCTTGGCACTTGCCAACTTGCGCCTCTCTCTTGAATTATGTAAGCAGGATGTGTCCCTCGAGGGAGAGAGTGCGAGAGAGTGCTTTCCATTCTCATAATCTATCCCTATGATTTCCATGTGAAGTTGGGCTCCATGGAAATCTCAGTTGGATTTGGATACACTTAAGCACGGTGTTGGTTTTCGATTTGTGTCAGAAACCCGGTTGATCACGATGATGGTTTTCCCTGTGTGTCAGACACACGGCTGGTCAGCGTGATGAGTTTCCACGTGTGTCAGACACCCGGCCTTCCAAAATAAACATATGTGTATATAAATATATATATGTGTATATATATATACATATAAGTTTGTACTGCTTAAACGTTGAGCACTTGGCAATTCATGACTAAATCGTTGCTAATTTTAATAATTATTATTATTATCATGACACCTTGGGAATTCCTAAGGGCTGCTAGAAATTTTCCCACCATTTTCAAGTGAGACAAATTCCCGGCACTTACGAGGAGGATCATCAAACTTGGAGGCTTCCTGTGTTGACCAATGGGATATATATGCTGAGTGGAGGCTTGTGGTGTCTGTGTGAGACGCGGGAGTCTGGCTTGGAGTCTCCGATGGCTGTGGATCTGTGGAGACACAATAACGGTTACCATGTGTGGCTCCAAATATTTGTGGAGGCCTATAGCTCAGTGGTTAGAGAACACGCCAGAGGACATGTCTTCGTTTCAAGGGCGGGTTATGGCCGAACGTTGGGCAAGTTTCCTCACTGAACACACACAGGCACACACATCTTTGTTCACCTTGCAGTAAAGACTGGTGCGCCTTTACTTACCTGTCACACTTGGTGTCCAGGTAAAGACTCTGTCGTGAGTTGGTTTAGGTACATCTATGCTGGGAGGAGGAGAGCTAGAAGTTGGAGGAGGAGAGTCCGTGCTCTGCGGAAGGGCAGCTGGATCTGAAAGACCTGAATTAGGAATCAATTATAGGATTTGAAGTAACAGAAGAACTTTGTTCGGAGCCACCATCAAAATCACAGCCCCTAACTGGCAGCCCAATGAAACTGACCTGGCTTTGAGCGGGAGGTGGGCTGGGTTGCTGAGCTCTGTGATGGGGTGAAGGTGTCTCTGGCGGCTGTGGAATGGGGTGGGATCAGGAGCGGCAGTGGGCGTAGCTCTTGCTGTATTTTCCTCTGTAACTAAAAATGTGGGAGTTAATATCCCTCGTAATCTGTTGGCTAAAAATGCACCCGCTGCAAGATTAACCCTGCAGCCCAAACTCTGTCTAACGGCGAGGGTGGTCCTCGCTGGATAAGCAGTGGGAATGTTTACCAGACAGCGCTTTCAGCGGCATACTATGCAGGTTTCGCTGCTTAGGCTCCAGCAGTTTCCCCAACAGAAATTTTGGGGTCCTCAAACCTTGGCACTTGCCAACTTGCGCGTCTCTCTTGAATTATGTAAGCAGGATGTGTCCCTCGAGGGAGAGAGTGCGAGAGAGCGCTTTCCATTCTCATGATCTATCCCTATGAATTCCATGTTTTGTTGGGCTCCATGGAAATCTCAGTTGGATTTAGATACACTTAAGCACGGTGTTGGGTTTCGATTTGTGTCATAAACCCGGTTGATCACGATGATGGTTTCAAGGGCGGGTTATGGCCGAACGTTTGGCAAGTTTCCTCACTGAACACACACAGGCACACACATCTTTGTTCACCTTGCAGTAAAGACTGGTGCGACTTTACTTACCTGTCACACTTGGTGTCCCGGTAAAGACTCTGTCGTGAGTTGGTTTAGGTAAATCTATGCTGGGAGGAGGAGAGCTAGAAGTTGGAGGAGGAAAGTCCGTGCTCTGCGGAAGGGCAGCTGGATCTGAAAGACCTGAATTGGGAATCAATTATAGGATTTGAAGTAACAGAAGAACTTTGTTCGGAGCCACCATCAAAATCACAGCCCCTAACTGGCAGCCCAATGAAACTGACCTGGCTTTGAGCGGGAGGTGGGCTGGGTTGCTGATCTCTGTGATGGGGTGAAGGTGTCTCTGGCGGCTGTGGATGGGGTGGGTTCAGGAGCGGCAGTGGGCGTAGCTCTTGCTGTATTTTCCTCTGTAACTAAAAATGTGCGGGTTAATATCCCTCGTAATCTGTTGGCTAAAAATGCACCCGCTGCAAGATTAACCCTGCAGCCCAAACTCTGTCTAACGGCGAGGGTGGTCCTCGCTGGATAAGCAGTGGGAATGTTTACCAGACAGCGCTTTCAGCGGCATACTATGCAGGTTTCGCTGCTTAGGCTCCAGCAGTTTCCACACCAGAAATTTTGGGGTCCTCAAACCTTGGCACTTGCCAACTTGCGCGTCTCTCTTGAATTATGTAAGCAGGATGTGTCCCTCGAGGGAGAGAGTGCGAGAGAGCGCTTTCCATTCTCATAATCTATCCCTATGAATTCCATGTTTTGTTGGGCTCCATGGAAATCTCAGTTGGATTTAGATACACTTAAGCACGGTGTTGGGTTTCGATTTGTGTCAGAAACCCGGTTGATCACGATGATGGTTTCAAGGGCGGGTTATGGCCGAACGTTTGGCAAGTTTCCTCACTGAACACACACAGGCACACACATCTTTGTTCACCTTGCAGTAAAGACTGTTGCGACTTTACTTACCTGTCACTCTTGGTGTCCCGGTAAAGACTCTGTCGTGAGTTGGTTTAGGTACATCTATGCTGGGAGGAGGAGAGCTAGAAGTTGGAGGAGGAGAGTCCGTGCTCTGCGGAAGGGCAGCTGGATCTGAAAGACCTGAATTGGGAATCAATTATAGGATTTGAAGTAACAGAAGAACTTTGTTCGGAGCCACCATCAAAATCACAGCCCCTAACTGGCAGCCCAATGAAACTGACGTGGCTTTGAGCGGGAGGTGGGCTGGGTTGCTGATCTCTGTGATGGGGTGAAGGTGTCTCTGGCAGCTGTGGATGGGTTGGGTTCAGGAGCGGCAGTGGGCGTAGCTCTTGCTGTATTTTCCTCTGTAACTAAAAATGTGGGAGTTAATGTCCCTCGTAATCTGTTGGCTAAAAATGCACCCGCTGCAAGATTAACCCTGCAGCCCAAACACTGTCTAACGGCGAGGGTGGTCCTCGCTGGATAAGCAGTGTGAATGTTTACAAGACAGAGCTTACAGCGGCATACTATGCAGTTTTCGCTGCTTAGGCTCCAGCAGTTTCGCTACAGAGATTTTGGGGTCCTCAAATCTTGGCACTTGCCAACTTGCGTCTCTCTCTTGAATTATGTAAGCAGGATGTGTCCCTCGAGGGAGAGATTGCGAGAGAGCGCTTTCCATTCTAATAATCTATCCCTATGATTTCCATGTGTAGTTGGGCTGCATGAAAATCTCAGTTGGATTTCGATACACTTAAGCACGGTGGTGGGTTTCGATTTGTGTCAGAAACCCGGTTGATTACGATGATGGCTTTCCGTGTGTCAGACACCCGGCTGGTCAGGGTGATGAGTTTCCACGTGTGTCAGACACCCGGCTGTCCAAAATAAACATATATGTCTGTAAATATATAATTATATATACATATGTATATATATACATATGATTGTAATGCTTAAACGTTGAGCACTTGGAAATTCATAACAAAATCGTTGTTATTTTATTAATTATTATTATTATCATGACAGCTGGGGAATTCCTAAGGGCTGCTGGAAATTTTCCCAGCATTTTCATGTGAGACAAATGCCCGGCACTTACGAGGAGTTTCATCAAACTTGGAGTCTTCCTGTGTTGACCAATGGGATATATCTGCTGAGTGGAGGCTTGTACTGTCTGTGTGAGACGCGGGAGTCTCGCTTGGAGTCGCCGATGGCTGTGGATCTGTGGAGACAGAAGAACGGTTACCATGTGCGGCTCCAAATATTTGTGGTGGCCTATAGCTCAGTGGTTAGAGAACACGCCAGAGGACATGTGTTTGATTCAGGGGCGGGTTATGGCCAAACGTTGGGCAAGTTTCCTCACTGAACACACACAGACACACACATCTCTGTTCACCTTGCAATAAAGACTGGTGCGCCTTTACTTACCTGTCACTCTTGGTGTCCCGGTAAAGACTCTGTCGTGAGTTGGTTTAGGTATATCTATGCTGGGAGGAGGAGAGCTGGTACTTGGAGGAGGAGAGTCCGTGCTCTGGGGAAGGGCAGCTGGATCTGAAAGACCTGAATTGGGAATCAATTCTAGGATTTGAAGTAACAGAAGAACTTTGTTCGGAGCCACCATCAAAATCACAGGCACTAACTGGCAGCCCAATGAAACTGACCTGGCTTTGAGCGGGAGGTGGGCTGGGTTGCTGATCTCTGTGATGGGGTGAAGGTGTCTCTGGCGGCTGTGGATGGGGTGGTTTCTGGAGCGGCAGTGGTCGTAGCTCTTGCTGTAATTTCCTCTGTAACTAAAAATGTGGGAGTTAATGTCCCTCGTAATCTGTTGGCTAAAAATGCACCCGCTGCAAGATTAACCCTGCAGCCCAAACTCTGTCTAACGGCGAGGGTGGTCCTCGCTGGATAAGCAGTGGGAATGTTTAGCAGACAGCGCTTTCAGCGGCATACTGTGCAGGTTTCGCTGCTTAGGCTCCAGCAGTTTCCCTACAGAGATTTTGGGGTCCTCAAATCTTGGCACTTGCCAACTTGCGTCTCTCTCTTGAATTATGTAAGCAGGATGTGTCCCTCGAGGGAGAGATTGCGAGAGAGCGCTTTCCATTCTAATAATCTATCCCTATGATTTCCATGTGTAGTTGGGCTGCATGAAAATCTCAGTTGGATTTCGATACACTTAAGCACGGTGGTGGGTTTCGATTTGTGTCAGAAACCCGGTTGATTACGATGATGGCTTTCCGTGTGTCAGACACCCGGCTGGTCAGGGTGATGAGTTTCCACGTGTGTCAGACACCCGGCTGTCCAAAATAAACATATATTTCTGTAAATATATAATTATATATACATATGTATATATATACATATGATTGTAATGCTTAAACGTTGAGCACTTGGAAATTCATAACAAAATCGTTGTTATTTTATTAATTATTATTATTATCATGACAGCTGGGGAATTCCTAAGGGCTGCTGGAAATTTTCCCAGCATTTTCATGTGAGACAAATGCCCGGCACTTACGAGGAGTTTCATCAAACTTGGAGTCTTCCTGTGTTGACCAATGGGATATATCTGCTGAGTGGAGGCTTGTACTGTCTGTGTGAGACGCGGGAGTCTCGCTTGGAGTCGCCGATGGCTGTGGATCTGTGGAGACAGAAGAACGGTTACCATGTGCGGCTCCAAATATTTGTGGAGGCCTATAGCTCAGTGGTTAGAGAACACGCCAGAGGACATGTGTTCGATTCAGGGGCGGGTTATGGCCAAACGTTGGGCAAGTTTCCTCACTGAACACACACAGACACACACATCTCTGTTCACCTTGCAATAAAGACTGGTGCGCCTTTACTTACCTGTCACTCTTGGTGTCCCGGTAAAGACTCTGTCGTGAGTTGGTTTAGGTATATCTATGCTGGGAGGAGGAGAGCTGGTATTTGGAGGAGGTGAGTCCGTGCTCTGGGGAAGGGCAGCTGGATCTGAAAGACCTGAATTGGGAATCAATTATAGGATTTGAAGTAACAGAAGAACTTTGTTCGGAGCCACCATCAAAATCACAGCCCCTAACTGGCAGCCCAATGAAACTGACCTGGCTTTGAGCGGGAGGTGGGCTGGGTTGCTGATCTCTGTGATGGGGTGAAGGTGTCTCTGGCGGCTGTGGATGGGGTGGTTTCAGGAGCGGCAGTGGTCGTAGCTCTTGCTGTAATTTCCTCTGTAACTAAAAATGTGGGAGTTAATGTCCCTCGTAATCTGTTGGCTAAAAATGCACCCGCTGCAAGATTAACCCTGCAGCCCAAACTCTGTCTAACGGCGAGGGTGGTCCTCGCTGGATAAGCAGTGGGAATGTTTACCAGACAGCGCTTTCAGCGGCATACTGTGCAGGTTTCGCTGCTTAGGCTCCAGCAGTTTCCCTACAGAGATTTTGGGGTCCTCAAATCTTGGCACTTGCCAACTTGCGTCTCTCTCTTGAATTATGTAAGCAGGATGTGTCCCTCGAGGGAGAGATTGCGAGAGAGCGCTTTCCATTCTAATAATCTATCCCTATGATTTCCATGTGTAGTTGGGCTGCATGGAAATCTCAGTTGGATTTCGATACACTTAAGCACGATGGTGGGTTTCGATTTGTGTCAGAAACCCGGTTGATCACGATGATGGCTTTCCGTGTCTCAGACACACGGCTGGTCAGCGTGATGAGTTTCCACGTGTGTCAGACACCCGGCTGTCCAAAATAAACATATATGTCTGTAAATATATATATATACATATGTATATACATACATATGATTGTAATGCTTAAACGTTGAGCACTTGGAAATTCATGACAAAATCGTTGCTAATTTTAATAATTATTATTATTATCATGACAGCTGGGGAATTCCTAAGGGCTGCTGGAAATTTTCCCAGCATTTTCAAGTGAGACAAATTCCCGGCACTTACGAGGAGTTTCATCAAACTTGGAGGCTTCCTGTGTTGACCAATGGGATATATCTGCTGAGTGGAGGCTTGTGGTGTCTGTGTGAGACGCGGGAGTCTCGCTTGGAGTCGCCGATGGCTGTGGATCTGTGGAGACAGAAGAACGGTTACCATGTGCGGCTCCAAATATTTGTGGTGGCCTATAGCTCAGTGGTTAGAGAACACGCCAGAGGACATTTGTTCGATTCAGGGGCGGGATATGGCCAAACGTTGGGCAAGTTTCCTGACTGAACACACACAGACACACACACCTCTGTTCACCTTGCAGTAGAAATTGCTGCGCACTTACTTACCCGTCACACTTGGGTTCCTAGTAAAGACTCTCTGATGAGTTGCTTTAGGTGCAGCGATGCTGGGAGGAGGATAGCTGGAAAGTGGAGATGGAGTGTCCGTGCTCTGGGGGAGTGCAGGTGGAACTGAGAGACCAGAATTGGGAATAAAGGAGAGTTTTAAGTCACGGATGAACTATGTTCGGAGCCACCGTCAGAAACACAGCCCCTAAAGGGTAGCCCATGAACACTGACCTGGCTCTGAGCGGGAGGCGGGCTCGTTTGGTGGGCTCTGTGATGGGGTGAAAGTGCCTCTGGCCGCTTTGGATGGGGTGATTTCAGGAGCTGCAGTGGACGGAAATGTTGTTGGTGTTTTTCTCTCTGGAAATAAGCATGTGGAAGTTACTGGCCCTATACTGGGGCATTTCTAATGTATTTCCGCACATTTACACACTGTAGTTACCAGCAATAATAACATACCAGGGTAACCTCTAGATTATCCTGTTGTACGTTATTCCCATCTGATGGACTACGAATTTGGTTATAGTGCAGGTTAGAGGCAGAGCGAAGCTTCCTCTCTACACTGTCCTAGAACATCAATGACCCAACCCCACAACAACAGCCACCGCCACCGATCCTACAGCTCAGATCACATCTCACTCCGTCATGTCAGCCACAAGCTCATTACCTGCGTAACAGACGAAAGGGCCAGTTTGTTGACATCCAGTGTCATGCCATAAACCACCAGCACCATATCCACCGTTGATCACACGGACACATACTGAAATCTTTGTATACTCATTCGGCTCCACATATCCCCAGTGTGTATAATTGGCGTTGTCTCCATTTGACCATTTCCAGCCGGCCTCAGTCTGGTCATTATTGTACAGCCCGATCCAGACGTATTGACTTCCAAGAAACAGAGGATCAATGAGCCTCTTCTCCTCTGGACTCCGGATGCTGACGAGTTCCATGTAGTGATTGCGGCAGTGATCCCGGGCTTCAGTCCAGGTTCTGTCCTTGTTGATCCTGTGATACTCTCTGTCCGGGGATTGGATGGTCTGTACAGCTGGGAAGAGGAGAGAATATCAGTCATTTTATTGGTTGGAGCAAATGATAGGAAGGTGAGGATCAGTGGCAATTGGTCACCAGCTAACCATCCCATCCCCAACCCCTCTTCCTACAGTCCCCACCGCCACACTCTCCCCCCCATTCGCCCCACACGCACCACCTCAAACATTCCCTCCCCACCTAACCACAGACTTCCTCCCACCCCCGACAAACTTCCCTCAACCCCACATGTGCCCCCACCACAATGCAACCCCCACTCTCCCCCATCCCACACCCTGCCCCACACATTCCCCTCCATACTCCCCCGCCCCGTATTCCCTTCCACCTGTTTGTGTGTGAGTGACTGTGTGGATGAATGGCTGTGAGAGTGACTATGTGTGTGAGTGACTTTGTCTTTGAATGAGTGAGCGAGTGAGTGGTTGACTGTGCGAATGACTCTGTGAGTGACTGTGTGAGTGAGTCAGTGACTGTGTGTGTGAGTGATTGCCCCAGGGAGTGAGTGAGTGAGTGAGTCAGCGAGTGAGTGACTATGTGAGTGACAGTGTGAATGAGTGATTCAGTGAAAGTATGAGTGAGTGAGTGAGTGAGTGAGCGAGTGAGTGAGCAAGCGAGTGAGTGAGTGACTCTATGAGTGACTGTGTGAGTAAATGATTATTTGTTACTGTCTGTTATTGTGAGTGACGGTGGGTTTGTGAGTGAATATGAATAACTGTATGTGGGACTGTAAGTGACTGTTTGAGTGAGTGAGTGTATGAATGGCTGTTTGAGTGGCTGTGTGAGTGAATGTGTGAGTCAATTTCTGTGTCAGTGACTGTGCGGGTGAGGGTGAGTGAGTGACATTGCAGTGAGTAAATGTTAGTGAATTTCTGTGTGACTGACTGTATTTGTGAGTGACTGTGTGAGTGATGGTGAGTGAGTGACTCTGTAGTGAGTGACTGTGAGTAAGTGTCTGTGTGAATGAGTGGCTGCGTGAGTAACCGTGTGAGTGAAGGTTAGTGAGTGCCTGTGTGAGAGAGTAACGCTGAGTGAGTGTCTGCAGTGACTGAGTGAGTGAGTGAGTGACTGTAAGTGAGTGACTGTGTGTTTGAATGACTTTGTGTGAGTTAATTCGTGAGCGAATGACTGTGTGTGTGACTGTGAATAACTTTGTGAGTGACTTTGTGTCTGACTGTGTGTGAACAACTGTGTGTTGAATACACTGCGCGAGGAGTGAATGTGTGAGTGAGGGTGAGTGATTGAATGTGTGAGTGATTGCGAGACGCTGAGTGAGTGACTGTAGTAAGTGAGTAAATTTGAGTGAATGTGAGTAAGTGACCATGTGAGTAATTGTGAACGTGTGATTGATTGTGAGTGAGTGAATGTATGAGTGACTGAATAAGCGACTGCCTGTGTGTGATGATTTGACTGAGTGAGTCATTGTGTGAGTAAGTGTGTGAGTAAGTGTCTGAGTGACTGTGCGTTTGTGAGTGATTGCGTGTGTGTGTGAGAGACTGTGTGTGCGATTGATTGAGTGAGTGCATCAGTGTGTCAGTAAGTGCGTGAGTTAGTGTCTGAGTGACTGTGAGTTTGTGAGTGACTGTGTGTGTGTGAGTGACTGTTTGTGTGAGAGCGACTGCGTGTTTGTGAGTTACTGGGTGAGGGTCAGAAATGTCAGGACCAGACCTGGGGACAGATGTTCTGTGCATGTGGGTGGGGCAGATATGATAAGTGTGTGGGGAATGCGGACAGATGTGCTGTCGTGGGTTGTGGACAGATGTGCTGTGTGTTAGGATGGGGAGAGATGTGCTGTTTGGGTGTTGGAGACAGATTTTCTCTGTGTGGGGGTGGGGACAGATGTGCTGTGTGGAGGGTTTGGGACCAATGTGCTGCGTGTGAGTGTGTGGACAGAAGCGCTGTGTGTGGAGGTGGGGACAGCTGTGCGGTGCTGTTGTTGTGGGGATAAATGTAGTGTGTGCGGTTTAAATATGGAATGTCAGTGAGCAGGGAATTGAAGGACCTGGAAATAGCAGCAACAGCAGAAGGAACAGGTCCTTCATTGTGACTTGGGTGTTCGACACCAAAAAACAGCATCTGTAACACAGGAGGCAATATTACTGAGCACAGAGACTGGGAGAGTGACTCGACTCTCTTCCCCCTCCTCGCTCCCTCCCTTCCCTCACCCTGACCATTTCTCCCCTCCTTGCTCCCTCCCTTCCCCCCCCTCACCCTGACCATTTCCCCCCTGCTCGGGTCATGACCCAACTGTGCAGCGACTTGGGACGTCCTCCTGACGTGAAAGGCGCTTTATAAATGGAATCTTGTTGTTGTTGTTGTTGTTGAGTGGCAGCGAGAGAGAGAAAGAGAGAGAGCGAAAGGGAGAGAGAGGAAAACAGAGATAGAGAGAAGAGTGAGTGACAGACAGGGTGACAAAGGGTGAGAAAGGGAGAGTGTGAGTGACATAGACGGAGAGTGTAAGACAGTGTGGGAGACAAGGAGAGAAAGAGAAAGAGAGAGAACGTGGCAGTGAATGAAAGAGAGATGACAGAATGTGGGCAATGAGGTTTGCCTTGAGATGGGTTTGTAATTGCAGGTGTAAATAAATTGCCTCAGAACTATTTTCAGTTTTTACTATCAAGGGCATTGACTTGAGACAAACACAACATCAAGTTGTACACAGCAACAACAACAACACATTGCCTACGTAAAGCGCCTTTCATGTGGGGAGGACGTGTTAAGGCGGTGGATACAATAAAATCCCCACACACACAAATACGAGGTAAATTAGCAATTGATTTGGAGGATTGTTGGCTTGGAAATTTTATTGAAATTATCTTTCCCAATTGGGCTGCAGGATGTTCAGTGTCCACCTGAACAGACAGACAGCAGCTCCGTCTAACTCCACACGTGAAGGACAGGATCATTATCAATGCCGCCCTCACCGCATACCATCACTTGAATGGCAGCAAGACTGGGAGCTCAAAGCCTCCCATAGAGGGCTTGAACTCACATCCCTGTCTGTCTCTCTCAATCTAACACCAGAGCCATTTGACTTGTTTCTCTGGTAAGTATCCCAAACCGGAGGCATGAACAACAACACCAGCAGCAGATCAGACTGAGGGAGACGAGTGGTAAAACATTTGTTTTTACACAGAGGGATATCAGGACAATATCAGAACACACTGTGCAGTGAATTGATTGTATATTTTATGGGCGTCACCTCACAGACTCACCCTCTAGACGTCCCGTGGCTCCTCCGTCCTGAGGCCAGTGTGGCTGCTCCTGCGGAAGAGGTGAGATACCCGGCAACGACAGCTCTCCGGCTATAAACACGGACTCCAACAGTCTGTTTCCTCTTAACCAAATCATCAGCAGTTGTTTCCTGGAGCGACACTCAGAGCCTTTGTTCTTGTTCGGCCCGCCCCACATTAGATAAGCATCGGCGGTGATGCCTTCAGCCTTTCTGCCCCCAGCCTCTGGAATTCCATCCCATAGTCCATCGGCCTCACTTACTCGCTCTGCGGCCTGTTTCGATGCGCGAAACAAGACCATCCTCTTCGTCCAAGCCTTCGGTCACCCTCTTACCTACTCCCTCCTCGCCATCCACGCCCTCCTGATGCCAAAGCCCAGCTGAGTTCCGAATCCTTGACTACCTAGAGCATTCGGACGTCCTCCAGACGAGAAAGTCTCTTTGTAAACTGACTGTAAGAGAAAATCTTGCAAATAGTGACCATAATATCATTCAATTTCATAGAGAATTTGAGAGGGAGGAGAGTCGCAATCCGGGATTTAAAAATTCTGTTAAACTTCGAAGGGATGAGAAATAAACGAGCAACAACAACAACAAGATTACATTGGTATAGCGCCTTTCACTTCGGGAGGACTGCAGTAACCTTGCCTGAACTGTTAATGGGTAAACGCACAGACCCACAGTGGGAAGCATTCAAATAAGAATTTGATACAATATCAACCCAGTCCATCCTCTAAACGCAAGCGCTCCGTTGGTGCAGTTCAACAACCGTGGTGGACAAATGAGGTGAGAGACAGCAACAAACTAAAAGAAAAGGCTGACACGAATAAAGAGAAAGTGTCAATACAACGGACTGCGAAACTTCAAAATAACACCAAAGAAACAAAGAAAGTAATAAAAGGGACGATGCGAAACAGCCTGCAAGCGATATCATGGGCATCAGTAGCCCTTTTTCACAATATATCAAGAGAAGAGTGTAGTAAAGGGCAATGTGGACACATTAATGGCTGATGTTTATGACATTAAATGAACATTGAGGATGTGGCAGGCTTGTTGAATGAATAATTTGGTTGCATTTTCAGAGTCGGGGCAGATGACAGAATGCATAGGCTGCAAGGCAACATAAAGTAAGCGAAAGAGAAGTCTCAATCTATTTAATATGAATAAAAACGATAATGGAGAAAATAATGGGACTAAAGATAAACGGATCTACAGCACCTGCGAGATTCCACCTCAGGGTATTAACACAAATTGGGGAAGGAATTGTAGTTGCGTTCATCATAATCTTCCAAATCTCCATATTCAGGAATTGTGACCTTGGATTGGAAAAATCCAAATGTGACTCCATTATATTAGATGGGATTGCAGGACGTAACGAAGAAGTGATGTACGGTGGGAAGATGAAGGGTAGGATGGTGGGAGGGAAACCAGGTAACTACAGACCCGTCAGCCTCACTTCAGTTGTGGGGAAGTGACTGTAATCTCTCATCAGGGACAGAGTGACTGAGCACCTTGGACACGTATGAGATAGTCAAAGAGAATCAGCGAGGATGTCTGACGAATCTGATTGAATTTTAGACGGAGGTCACTAACATGGTGGGTAAGAAGTCTCTATGGACGTCGTCTACGTGGACTTCCAGAGGCATTTGATCAGCTTCGGCACAAGAGGTTAAGCGCATGGAATCAGAGGTAACCTTGCGACATGACTTGGGAATTGGTTGGGAGGCAGGAAACATAGAGTAGGGAAAAACGAAAGTTCTGTGATTGGTGGGATGTGACAGGTATCCCCACGGGTCTGTACTCTGGCCTCGCTGTTCACTAGATAAAAGTAAAATAATATTCCTTGTATTTGGTATTGTGTTTTCACATCTTTGAGACGTCTCAAATCGCTTCTCTGTATACTGTGAAGTGGAATGACTGCACATTTGTGGGCAAAATGCACAGCCAGTTGCGAAGATTGATGCCTTACAAACAAACTTGGGTAGAACGACTTAACTGTTACTCCATTTTTTTTCTTGAGGGATTATTATCGGGCGTTTGGAATAACGAAAATTGGCCAAGGTTTCGCCCTGCCGGTGTTCTAGGTCTCTCGCTTGCGAGGCGTGTGCTCTGACCAAAATGATATAGATCTCCAATGGATACATACATGTCTGAGATGAAGGAACAGAGAGATATATATCAAAATTTGCAGGTGACACTAATTTAGGATGTACACTCATTGTGCAGATTAGTACAGGAAAAAAGGGGACTTAGATAAATTACGTGGATGGGCAAGATTGTGGCAGATGAAATTCGAAGCGGAGAATTCCGTGGTCATCCAATGCGCATTCAAAAATAACACAACAAAATATTTTCTAAATTGTGAATAATAAGAATAGAGGACGATCAAAGGTATTTGAGTGTTCAAGTCCACAATGGCTAAACACAAGCACACAGCCAGACCAAGCTATTGAAAAGCCTGATGGGATGTTGGCCTTTATCACATGGCGCTGGAACAGAAAGGAAAGGAAATGATGCTTCAACAGTATGGAGACTTGGTCAGGCCGCATCTGGAGACTGCGTTGAGTTCAGATCCTCGCACCTCAGGAAGGATATATTAGCGCTGGAGGAGGGGCTGCAGCACAGAATCATCAGAATGATAACAGTGTTTAAACTTCGAGGCCGGGTTACAACTTGGTCTCTATTCCCTTGAGTTTAGAAGGCTGAGTGAGGGCTATATCTGATGGAGTTGTTTAAAGTAACAAAGGGATTCGAGAGCGTAGCGACAGGGAATCTATTTCCTCTTGTGGGTGGTGGGGGGTTGGAATGCAGAACAAGGATCAACATCTTAAAATCAGAGCTAGGCCATTTAGGATTGAACTCGGGGCAGCTTCTGATCCTCGTTCCAGTGGGAATCTCTGTCTCTGTCTCTCTCTCTCTCTCTCTCTCTCTCTCTCTCCCAAGAAGCTGTTGATTTTGTCTGGATCCATTCACTTTGTACTGACTAAGGTGGACAGAGGTTTGTTCAGTCAGGGGATCACGGGATCTTTTTATATTACTATCTCTCCTTGTTTCTGTGTTTCTCTGCTACTCTCTTACTCTGTTTCTCTGTTTCTGTGTTTCTCTGTTAGATTACATACATTAGAATCCAATAGAATATACAGCACAGAAACAGGCCATGCGGACCAACTGCCCCAAGTGAGATTCCTCCTGCCCTTCCTCAAGTAAGCCTGCAAGCACAATCTTCCATTCTTTCTCCGATGTGTACCTGTCGAGCTTTCCCTTAAATAATTGCCTCAACAAATCATTTTCGTAGCATTTTCCACATTCCCACTACTCTCTATGGAAAAAAAAATCTAACTTCCCTGTTTGGTCTATTTCTGACTGCTTTATATTGATGGCCCCTGGTTTTAGTCACCCCAACAAGTGGAAAAATCTGTTACTCGGCTTCCGTGTTACTCTGTGTGTGTGTTACTCTGTTTGTGCTATGTTCTGTTTCTTTGTTATTCTGCTGCTTTGCTACTCGGTTACTGTGTTTCTATCCGTCAGTGCAGTTCGTTTGGCATCGGATTTCACTGCGAGAGAGACGTTATTGATATTCAGTTATGGAAATTATCTTTGCAGCAAACACATATGCTCAAGTTCCCAAAACAAAATATCCCCGAATCAAGGAACTTGAAAATATTTGTTTAAAAATGTAAATTATGTTCAATGAGGTTCAGACGAACGAGCAATAGAAAATGTCTCAGAGCTATCTCACTGAGCTGAGCAGCAAACACACCAATCAGGAAATCACAAGTATTTTTTGGCTCAGCTCAATCCAGACTTGAAAGACACCTCAATAACTTTGGTAAAGTCGTAGGGAGTTTCACTGCTTGGGGCCTTGTCAAAAATCAACCCTACGGCTCGCTCACTCTGATCACAACGGTGTGCGTGTTTGAGTATGTGTGTGTGTGTGTGTGCGTGTGCGTATTTGTTTTCGTGTGTGCATGTGTGGGTGGATGATGGAAAAATGACCTCTACATTTGCTTACACCAGACAGTTATTCTCCATGAAATGCTGTGAGGCCTGTGGTGGGGAAGATGCCAGAACACAGAGGGATCTTTACCCTGTTTCAATCTGTTTATCTGGTGAGAATCCAAGAATTGTAGAGTGTTGGATGTCCAAGTATACAATTACTGAAAACAAGCTCACAGCCACAAAACTAGGTTAGTACCAGGGATGAAAGGGTTGAGTTACGAGGATAGGCTGACCAATTTGGGCCTATATTCTCTGTAATATAGAAGAATTCGAGGGGATCTTATAGTCACATATAAGATCATCAAAGGGCATGACAGAGTGGGATATTATATCACCTGGTTGAAGAAACTAAAACCAGGGTTCACAAACTTAGAATCAGAGGCAGCCCTTTCGCAGTGAGTTGACGAAGAAATTCTTCTCTCAAACGGTGGTGTATTTATGGAACTCGATACCCCAAAGGGCTGTTGACGCTCAGTCCTTGAACATATTCAAGACTGAGATAGCTGGATTTCTTATTGCAAAAAGGATTAAGGAATATGGGGATAAGGCAGGGTCAGTTTATTAGCTGGAGTTAGATTAGAAGATCAGCCATGATTCAATTGTGGGGCAGGCTCGAAGGGCCGAATGGCCTCCTCCAGCTCCTACCGGTTTTATTATGTTGTGTTAATTATTATTGCTGTTTTTTCTTGAGAGATTATTATCAGGCGTGTGTAAATGTCTCTGTGTGCATGTCTGTGTGTTTGTGTGTGTGTGTGTGTGTGTATGTGTGTGTGTGTTTGTGTGTGTGTGTGTGTGTTTGTGTGTGTGTATGTGTATGTGTGTGTATGTCTCTTTGTGTGTCTGTATGTGTGTGTGCTTGTATGTGTGTGTGTGTGTGTATGTCTCTTTGTGTGTCTGTATGTGTGTGTGCTTGTATGTGTGTGTGTGTGTCTGTGTGTGTGTGTGTATGTGTGTATGTGTATGTGTGTGTATGTGTGTTTGTGTGTCTGTATGTGTGTGTGTTTGTATGTGTGTGTGTTTGTGTGCACGTATATTTGTCCTGAAGGATTCCATTGTGTACTTAAAACCGAGAGAAGTTGTCTGGCATCAGCTGGAGAACCGAAGAGGAGCCTTTTGAGCAGGATTTCCCTGACCGAAACCACAGATACTTAGGGAGTTACAGACTATGAGTGACAAAGAGGAACTTCTTGACCGTCCAGTGAGTCAGTCCTTCACAGCGAGAAAGCGGAAAGGAGCAGGCAGACAAGATCACCCGGTAACTGGTATCAATCTGGTGGCCAGTGCTGCTTAATGGTAGTATGGTTTAAGTGGGGATCTGAGTGGGTCATTCAAGCCATTAATTATTTACTATTGCATCACGAATCATTGATTATTCGGTACTGCAGCAAAAATTGTTGATTATCTACTCTTGGTTTACGAATTATTCATTATCTGTTGTTGTATCACGAATTATTGAGTATCTGCTACTGCATTAGGAATTATAGATTACCTACTGCTGTGTCACGACAGGACAATGAGAGAGAGAGAGAGACAGACAGACAGACGGACAGACGGACAGACGGACAGAGAGTGTGTGTGAGAGAGAGACAGAGAGAGAGCGCGAAAGAGAGAGAAACATAGAGAGAGACAGAGAGAAATGGAGAGAGGGAGAGAGACAGAGTGACTGAGACAGAGAGGAACAGGGAGAAAGAAAGAAAGAAAGAGCGAGAGAGCAGTCTGTGTATTAGGTAATATGGTTTCATTGGAGATCTTAGTGGGTCATTCAAGCCGTGAATTATTTACTATTGCATAAGGGATTATTAATTATCAGTTGTTGCATCAGAAATTATTGATTATCTGCTGTTGTGTCACGAATCATGTTAATTTGTAAAATAATCTTTATTCAGTTATTTTTCCTAATAAAATATTAGGACAATTCTAACACGTTTATGCTGCTCGTGTACTACTTGGTCCACAAGAATGCCGAGGGGACTACCCTTTTCGAATTATACCTGTACTTACGTGTTAAACTCGGGTTGACTTACTGTACAACATTTGTAAATACAATAATAATATTGTAACAAGGACTTCGGCGTCTCAGTGTATCGACCACTCGTACAAACAACTTTACAATGAGATTGAGAGAGAGACTCAGGGTAAGAATGAGAAAGAGACTGCGAGAGAAAGAGACTGTGCAGGAGAATGTTTAATAAAGTGCAGTGATTGTGTGTTTTATGGGCGAGACAGAGATAGAGACTGAGAGAGAGTGAGAGAGAGAGAGAGAGAGAGAGAATCTGATAGAAAATATATCATGAGGTGCAGTGACTGTGCTTTGTGTGTAAGACAGAAAGAGACGATGAAATTCTGAGAGACTCAGAGAGACAGAACGAGAGAGAATGAGGGAGAGAGAGATCACCTGTGTGGGAGAGTGAGGGAGATTGTGACTCAGAAAGCGACTGAGAGAGAGAATGTGCGAGAGACAGGCTGAGAGACATAGAGAGAGAGAGAGAGAGAGAGAGACTGAGAGCGCGAGAGAAAGTGTGTGTGTGTGTGAGAGAGAGAGAGAGAGGGGGGAGAGACTAGAAGAGGAAGAGAAAGAGAGGTACTGCGGGAGAGAAAGAGCGAGAGAGAAAGAGAGAGAGAGATAGAAAGAAAGAAAGAGACCGACAGAATGTGAGACTGAGAGAAAGGTAAAGAGAGAGACTCATAGAGAAAAGTGTATAATAAAGTGCAGGTGATTGTGTTCGGTCGTAGAGACAGAGAGTCTGAGAGTGGGAGAGAGAGACTGAGAGTGAAAATATATTGCAATATGCAGTGATTGTGTTTTGTTGAGGGACAGAGGGCGAAAGAGACTCAGTGAGAGACAGAAAAAGAGAGAAATTCAGACTGAGAGCGACTGCGAGCTCTAGAGTGAGAGACAGAGACTGAGACGGAGTGAGAAACTTGGAGAGAGATTGAGAGATAGCCTGAGATTGAGAGAGATTGAGAGAAAGCCTGTGAGAGAGAGAGAATGAGATAGACTGTGAGAGAACATATATTATAAAGTGTAGTGACTCTTTTCTGGTAGATACCGAGAGAAACAATGAGAGAGACTGAGAAAGAGAATGAAAGAGAGACGAGGATAGAAAAAGTGACTGAGGCAGAGAGAGCCTGAGAGAGAAAAACTGTGAGAGAGATAGAGAGACTGAGGAAGAGTCTGCAAGGAAGATAGAGAGACTGGGAGAGAGACTGAGATAAATAATACATTACAAAGTGTAGTGACTGGGTTTTGTGGGTGAAAAACAGCGAAAGACTGAGCGCGTGACTGAGAGAAACTGTCAAAGAGACGTGGAGAGTGTGTGCGACAGAGAGAAAAGAGACAGTGAAAGTGAGAGAATAAGAGACAGACACAACGAGAGACTGAGGTAATATATTATAAAAGTGTAGTGACTGTGTTTTGTGGGTCAGGAAGAGACTGGAGAGAGATAGAATGACAGAGAGAGAGATACTGGGAGAAAGGAAATTGAAAGACAGTGTGAGAGAAAGTGAGACCGAGAGAGAATACGTTATAAATTATAGTGACTGTGTATTTTGTGGGTGAGACACAGAGAGAGACTGAGTTAGAGAAAGAGAGAGAGAGACTGCAAAAGAAACTGAGGGAGAGGGAGACTTTGAGAGAGTGAGAGAGCGAGAGTGAGTGTGTGTGTGTGTGTGAGAGAGAGAGAGAGAGAGAGAGAGAGAGAAAGCGAAAGAGATAGAGACAGCAGACTGCGAGAGACAGAAAGAAAGAGACTGAGAGGCAAAGAAAGAGGGAGCCTGTCAGAGACTGTGAGAGTGAATATATTATAAGGTGTAGTGCCTGTGTGTTTTGTGGGTGAGACAGAGAGAGCGGTAGAGTGAGACACGGAGTAAGAGACTGAGAAAGAATAAGAGCGGGAATGATAGATAAATAAGTGCAAAGAGGGACTGCGAGAGAAAAATTGAGCGCGAAAAAAGGGGGATTGACAGACAGAAAAAGAGCTGAGAGAGAAATAAAGAGAGAGACTTTGAGTCGAATAGAGCGAGTGACTGTGAGAGAAAATCTGTCATAAAGTGTCGCGACTATGTGTTTTTTGGGAGACACAGAGTGAGACAGAGAGAAGGTGAATGTCAAAAAGGGAGAGACTGAGAGAGAATGAGACGGAGGGACCAGGAGAGCGAGAATAACTGCGACATGTAGAGAAGAATGAAAGAGAGGGAGAGACTGTGGGAGACGGTGAGAGAGAATATATTATAAAGTGTATTTACAGTGTTTTTGTGAAAGAGAAAAACCGAGACTGAGAAAGACTGAGAGAATGTCGAGGAGAGAAGGAGAGACTGCGAGAGATCGAGAGGGATTGAGAGAGCTGTAGCGATTTAGAGAGGCTGTGAGAGAAAATATATTATAAAGTGTAGTGACTGTATGTTTTCTGGGAGAGGTAGAGAGAGCGACTGAGAGACAGAGAGAGACCATGAGAGACAGACTCAGCTAAAGAGATAGAGATAGAGAGAGAGAGAGAGAGAGAGACAACAACAACAACAAGATTCCATTTATAAAGCGCCTTTCACGTCAGGAGGACGTCAGGAGGACGTCAGGAGACTGAGTGAGATCGAGAGAGACTGAGAGAGAGCCTATGGGAGAGGCCGAGGGAGAGAGACTGTGAGAGAAAGAGAGAAAAACAACAATAAAAAAAGAAAGAGAGCCTGAGGGCAGGTAAGTCACAGGATTTATGTGATTATCGCGGTCCCCAGAGCTGGGATGGCGATGATAAGCGATTCACGATTATCATATTTAATAAACAATAACTAAAGTATCCAGAATATATTCCACATCACACCGACTGTGTGGAGAATCACTCCCTCATCCAGTGTCTCACTGTCACTGTCAGCTCCGCTCTGAATCCACGCAGTGACTCGAGTTGATTCTCTCCGTCTGAACTGAACCCATTCCCCAACAGCCTGAAACACATCAAACAGGAAGTAAACCCATGGGATAATGATAAAAAGTGTAAACTGCCCATGTCGCAGTTTAACAATACCATAAGACGTAAGAGCAGGAGTAGGCCGTTCGGCCCCTCAAGCCTGGCCCGCCATTTAGCAAGAAAATTGCTGTTCTTCAAACCTAATAAAATTTACCCGCCTTATCCCCAGATCCCTTCATCCCTCTATGCTTTAAAAACCGACCGACCGATAGACAGACAGACAGAGAGACAGAGAGACAAACAAATCCCTTCAAACTGTTTCCATTCTGATACCCAGGCCTTTCTCCTCATCGCATTAATCACTGATACACAAACTCACTTGATCTCCTCCAGGCTGGTGCAGGTCTGTATGAGATGACTGAGATCGGGGACAGAGCCGTCTGTGAAGGAGTTATACATCAGGTCCAGGTTCCTCAGTGAGCGACTTGTAACGAGAGCGGTGACCAGTTCATCAGTGCAGTCATCGGTCAGGCTGTTACTGTCCAGCCTGGAGATCAGAGACACAGAGACAACAGGGATCAGAGGAAACACAGTGTGTATGACTCACTACAGGCCGTCACCCACGGAAGGAAGAGGCCATAGAGGCCACAAGCGGACACAGAGATGGAAACGGCCCTCAGACAGTCCCTGCCCCCAGTGAGGGGACCTCAGGATTTTCCTAATATCGCGACAGTGTAAAAGAGGAAATTCCAGAACCTTCCATGCACAGAGTCGCCCAGTGGCTGTGAAAGTTCTCCTCCCCGGTTTATAGGGATTATGTTCTTGCGGAAGTGGTAATTAGGCTTTTTGGGCTCATTTGGCTTCAACGTGACATCCCTAAGAATGGAGAATGAGAATCTCCTCCACCTTCTGTGACGGTCTCTAGTCCTGTTCCTGAGTCCGAAGGGGCCGCAGTATTCCAGGTCACTCACTGGTGATGGTAGTACATCCCAGCCTGGCTCATCGGCAGGACTTGGAAGGACAGAACAGTCACTGGAGGCAGGGAGACTTTCCACTCAGCTGCTGCTAACCCAACAAGCCAAAGCACTGACAGATAGGGAAACGGTGCTCCCTGTAGAATAGGCAGGGGGAAGCTGGCCAAACACTGAACAACAGCTTCAACACCACAAGTGACCTCAAAGCCAATCTCGGTACCCAAGCCTTGTCTCTGGCCTACCTGCTCCTAATAATATCTGGGATGAGGTGAGCAGGGGGTGACCCGCCGTGGAAAGAAATTGCCTCCGATCCACACACACAAATTTCCAGTCAGATGTGGAAATGTCAGGAGGATGGTTTGGAGAGTATGAAGACTGATGACAGGTTTGTGTGTGTGTCAGACAATAGTAGAGAAATACAAGCCACAGTGTGTGGAGGGATTGACGGGACCAGGGCAGGAACTTCGGGATTCGATTCAATGGGAGCGGTTTTGGGAGCTTGGAGCCAGTTTATTGGTCGGAGTTGTGAATGTCCAGATGTCAGGATAGCTAGGGTTTCCAGCACATGGTTTCTAATTAATAAATGTTGAGAATGTACACATGTTGAGAGTGTGACGCAAAATATGATTTGGCCTCACAATGTCACACCGAATCCTGTCAAAATATTCAGCCTCACTGATCAGACAGTCACAATAAACACATTGATATATTGGAGTCATTCAGACACTGGAGATATAGTGTGAGATGTCCAGAAGACGTGAAAAGCACGAACCATAACCATAATTATGATTATTATTATTATGACTTACCCCAGTCTCTGTATTTTACACTCCGGGTTCCTCAGAGCCTCACACAGTCGCTTCACTCCATAATCTCTAAGGTTATTGTTATTCAGGATCAGCTGCGTCAGTGAGTGGTTTGTACTGAGTGCAGAGGCCAGATCCTCGGTACAATCAGCTGTCAGATGGTTATATTCCAACCTGGAGACCAGAGGCCCAGGGCCATAGCAGGGATTGAGTTATACACACAGAGTTTGTAAAGGGTCCTGTAGCTCAGTGGTTAGAGCACTCGCTTTGCAAGTGAGAGACCTGAGTTCAATTCCAGGCAGAGGGCGAAACCTTATGCAAGTTTCCTTACTCCACACAGAGCCTAATAATAATCCCTCCATAAAACCAAAAAACAATAATAAATTGGTCATTTACAATCTACGACTGTTTGTGGGACATTGCTGTGCGCAATTGGCTGCCGCGTTCGCCCACAAATATACAGTCAATTCATTTTACAGTGTGTTCTGTGAAGCGCTTTGGGACATCTTCCCGACGTGAAAAGCGCTATATCAAATGCAAAGATTATTATTATTGCTACTATTATTAACCCACTGTAACTCGCTGCAGAACGTCACCCACAGAGCGAAGAGATTTTTGAGGGCACAAGTGGATACAGAAATGGAAACGACCTTCAGACAGTTCCTACAACGAGCGAGAGGGCCTCAGGTGTTTTTCCCCTTATAGAGATATAACATGTAATATAATAATTAAGCAAGCATTTGATATAACGCCTTATCATGCCTCAGATTCTTCAGAAGGTGCTTCACATTATATACTGTGCAATGAATTGTCTATATTTTGAGGGCGAAGTTTTTTTGAAGGGTTTATTAAATCTGGAAAAGCAATCTGCCAATCGAACAGCAACCGGGTTTATATTGACTGCACCAAAGCTGAGGCGATGGAGTGAGGAAACTTGCTTGAGGATTGACCCTGACCGATCGGGAATCACACCCAGATCTTCTCGCTAGCGAAGGAGAGTGCTCTAGGTTTGATAGCGAGGGGAGTGCAATAATCACTCAGCTACAGGAATTATACTCATGACTAAATCTGTGTAGACTTCCTCTGGATGAGGTTTTTGCTCACAGGTTCTGACTGTACAGATACCAACAAACAGCAACTCAGCTCATGATTTCTCCACAAATCAATATTCCAGACGGTATCTAAAGCCAGTTGGGAATGTAGATGGTATCGTTGAACTGAGTGCATTAAATCCTTCGGATTTATATGAAAATCCCCAACCTCTTGCATGGGTGAACGGGACAGTTTGCAGGAGTGCACAAAAACATACACATGGTCAGAGAAATACATACAGACACACATGCAAGTAAACTCACAGACACACACAGACTCACTCAGACACGCAGACAAACACAAAGAAAAACGATCACAAACGCATATGAAGACATACACAAACACACACACAGAAACACAAGCAAACACACATACAAACACACAAACAAATGAAGATAAACACACAGGCACAGAACACACTCATGCAAACACATACCCACACAAACAAGAATATGCAAGCGCACAAATACACACATATGCAGAAACACGCACAAACATACATATACACACAAACGCGCGCATATACACATACACAAATTAATATATTATTCAGTGCTCCGAAGGAGGGTATTTCTATATTCAACTACAATCTATTTTAAAAGTGGCCCAGTTGATGGGAAGGCTCTCTTCCCCTGTTGATAGGGATTAGTGTTGCGGAGGAGGAGGTCATTCAGGCTTTTAGGGATGATTTGCCTTCAACAAGAATGGAGGTTGGGAATCTCGTGCCCTCTGTGACGGTCTCTGGTGCTGCAGTATTTGTGGAGTCCTGTAGCTCAGTGATTAGAGCACTCGCTTTGCAAGCGAGAGACCTGAGTTCAATTCCAGGCAGAGGGCGAAACCTTGGGCAAGTTTCCTTACTCCACACAGAGCCTAATAATAATCCCTCCAAAGCCAAAAACAATAGTAAATTAGTCATTTTCAATCTACGAATGTTTGTGGGACATTGCTGTGCGCAACGGGCTGCCGCGTTCTCCCACAAATATACAATTAATTCACTTTACAATGTGTTTTGTGAAGCGCTTTGGGACGTCCTTTCGACGTGAAAAGCGCTATATCAAATGCAAGGATAATTATTATTATTTCAGTGCACTCACTGCTGATGAACGCACAGCCCAGCCTGGCTTAAAGTAAGGACTTGGAAGGACAGATCTCACTGGGGACAGGTTTGTGTGTGTGTGTCCGACACACGGCTGATAGAAGGAGAGAATTACATACCCACAGTATGTGGAGGGATTGACGAGACCAGGGCAGGAGTTTCCGGGTTAGACACAATGGATCGGATTTGGGCTTGCAGACAGTTTAGGGGTCGGAGCTGTAACTATCCACATGCACATCCACATGTCACTAGAGCTGGAGTTTCCAGCACAGGGTTTGTTATTAGTACATGTTGAGAGTTTGATGTAAAAATGGCTCACACTGTCACACCGATTCCTGTCACAAAACACGTCCTCAATGCTCAGACACTCACAATAAACACATTGAAATATTGGAGTCATTCAGGCCCAGGAGACGTAATGTGTTGCTTACCACAGACTCTGTATTTTACAGTCCGGGTTCCTCAGGGCCTCACTCAGTCGCTTCGCTCCACAATCTCCCAGATTATTGCTCCTCAGCCTGGACACAGTCGCACAAACACAGTGAATATAGAGTAACAATAGAATACACATTGATCTCTGTGTACAAGAGCATTTTACGTGAGGAGCAAATCCCAAGGCGCTGGGACCAGAGTTAGAAACACCCGCACATGCACACAAACACATTCTCTCCTAAGTTCTCTCTCTCTCCGTCTCTCTCCTCTCTCTCTCTCTCTCTCTCACTATTAGTCTCCCGATTTCTCTGTCTCAGTCTCTTGCTTCATATCTCCCACAAAATACAGGCACTACGCCTTCCAATACATTCTCTTTCAATGTCTCGCTCTATCACGATCTATCTCTGTCTCCCCCCGCCCTCTCTCTCCCTGTGCCTCTCAGTTTCTCTCTTTCTCTTCCACAAAATAAAGACATTACACTTTATATTATAGTCTCTCTGAGTCTCTCTCTGCTCTTTGTCAGAGACAAAGTCAGTCCCAAACATCAGTTTGTCACCCAGTCTCTCACTCTCTCTCTCAGTCTGTCTCTCTCTAACTCAGTTTCTCCCTATGTCTCTGTTCTCGCTCACTCTATCTCAGTCTCTCTTTCAATTTGTCTCCCTCAGTCTTTCACTCTATCTCTCCCACACAACAGAGAGTTACTATGCTTTAGAATATAATCTCTCTTCGTTTCTCTCTTTCTCTTTCTGTATGTCCCACTCTCTCTCCAACAATGCGTCTCTCACAAAACACACAGTCACTATACTTCATTATATTTTCTCTCCCACACTCTCGCTGTTTCACTCAGTCTCTCTCTCTCGCTCTCTCTCTCACACACAAAGAGTCAGACACTCTCTCTCACTCTCTGGCCCTCTATTACTCTCTCTCACTCTCTCGCTTCTTCTTCCACTCCCTTATAGTCACCCACTGTCTCTCAGTATCTATCTCACTTTCCCGTTTTCACTTTCTCTCGTAATTTCTCTAACTTTCACTTTCTCCCTTTCTCTCTGTTTCCCGCTTTGTCTCTATCATTCTCTGTCTCTCAGTGACACACTTTTTCTCGCTCATTCTCTATTTCTGCCTTTCCCTCACCCTCCAGCTGTCTGTCAGTCTCTAACTCTCAGCCTCTTTCTCTATCTCTCTCTGTTTTTCTCTCGTGCAGTTCCTCCCATAGTCTCTCGCTATCTCATCTACAAAACACAAAGCCACTACACTTTATTACAAATTCTCTTACAGTATCTCTCTCTCTCTCTCTCACTTTCAGTCTCAGAAGGGCAGTTTGTGGTTGAGAAATTACGAGTTTGTGTTTGTGGTTGAGAAAGAGAGGGATTGATAGAGAGAGAGTCTGGAAGGAAGAGACAGAGAGACAGAGAGAGAGAGAGAGACTGAGAGAGAGAGAATGACAGAGAGATTCGGGAAAGAATGACAGCGGAGAAAGATACATTGAGAGAGAGACCGTGTGTTTTGTGCGTAGACAGAGAGCGAGAGACTGAGAGCGAGAGAAAGAGAGAGACTGCGAGAGAGAATAAGAGAGAGACTGCGGGAGAGAGACTGAGAGACAGACGGGTAGAGAAAGAATGAGACTGACTGAGAGCGAGGGAGACGAAGACAGAGAAAGACTGAGATAGAGAAACTCTGGCCGAGAGAGTTTGTGGCAGTGAATATAAACTGTAGTGGCTGCGTTTTGTGGGAGAGGGAGAGAGAGAGAGGAGTGACTCACAGACAGATAGAGAGATATGTTGAGAGAGAGAGATTGAGAGTGACTATGACAGTTAATGTGTTGTAAATTGTAGTGACTGTGGAGCAAAGTTGCCGGTGATAACCAATCAGGCGAGCCTCAGTCTTGCCGATATCCAACTGAAGTATGTTAGCTCTTATCCAGGACTTGATGTCTGACAGGTATCCTGTCCGAACAGCAGTGGTTGTAGGATCGCGGGAGGACTCAGAGAGATAGAGCTTGGTGTCATTTGGAAGTTGACCCCAATGTCTGCGGATGATGTCACCAAGAGGGAGCATGTGCAAGTTCAAGAGGAGAGGAACATGTGCAGAGCCCTGAGTAACACCGCATAATATGGTGCGCGGGCTGGAGGAGAAGCCATTTGTGCAGACAAAGTGGAGCCGGTGTGAGAAATAGCAATTGATAATAATAATAATAACAATTAATAATAATTTGTAGAAAGCTGGGCTGCTGGGTCTACATGGAGCGTGGAGCTCCGCTATGCCTAGTCCTGTTAGCTTCACCGTTTACGCTGGGTCTGTTTCAGCAGAACTGGCCCACAGTTAGTGTATGAATCAGGCTAACATCTTGAATACTCTAGGTGGAATCACCAGGTTCAGGGCAGTGGTTATGTCTCTAATCTCTCATTCTCCAGACACTGTGAGCCCCAATCCTGGGAAAGAGATTCTCTGTGGCTGGTAGATCTCACGAGCTGGAAATGGAGACACTTAACTACGGCCAGGGGAACCCACACCTGTCAGACTGATGTCACGCTGAGGGAGATGTGTTTGGGGTGAATTATGTTATGACAGAATTATAACTGATGTACTGGAGAGAGGTTGTAGCTGCCACTGGAAAAAATGTAGTGCCCGAGCTCTTGGGAGGTCTCTTATCCCTGGAATGCAGCCCTGGAGGAAGGTGCTGATGCCGCAACGAGAGGACAAAAGTTACCTCAGGCCTAACCACATGGTTCAGGGGTGTGAATCCTGGGAGTCATAACTGGGGGGAAGCTTAGAAGGCTGGAGTTTAGAAGGGGTTCAGTTTGTCAGATACTCGTGTCAGGAGAACCACTCTCTTGTATGATTAAGCCGGAACCATTGAAAAATGTCTCTGAGCGCAAGCTCCAGTCTGTCTATCCGAGGCTCAACTTACAATAAATTCAATAAAGTTAGTATTCCAGAAGGAGTTAGGAACCAATCCCATTAAAGGAACGTCACCAATCTGGAAAGGGTGTTGAGCAGCCAGGTGGGCAGTTGAATGTCAGCCACTCACCTCCCTCTCCGCCAGGGCAGGTCTGTGGTGTGTGACGGCTATCACAGTATCATCCACGTCTCCCTGTTGTGTGATATCATTCGCCCATTGACCAACTGCTCTTCAATGTTAGTAAAGTCCTGTAGAATGGCCTTGATATATGAATAATAAGAATAACATTTACAAACAGAGTAAACTTACCGCAAATCCTGACACTTGAGCAAAGCAGGAGCCAGACGCTGGAGACCAGCATCCTGAATGTAGCAGTTCCTCAGATCCAATAGATTTATTGTGTCACAAAGTCCAATGGCCTGAGACAGCACAGCACAGTCTATCGGTGTCAGTCTCAATGCTTCTCCTGAGGAGTCACCACCAAATGTCAGTGTTTGTACAGAGCCCATTGTGAGCTGTGCCAGGGTTTGATTCTGAGACTCAAACAGGTAGTGGAGTGCGTTCAGCAGCGTCATTTTCCCAGTGACCGTGTCTGCGTCTTTGATCTGAGCTTTAATATTCTCCTTCAGCCAATCGATCACATCGCAGGTTGTCTGGGGGACAAATCGACCCAGAAACTCCTCCAGTGGCTTAGCTGCCCGTGGGGAGGAGAGACCAGCAACAAATCGCAGAAGTATCTCAAATCGGCCGTCCCCTTTACTCCGAGCTTTTGTATAAAAACATTTCTGAAGACTTTCTGGATTCGGAATCAGGAACTGAGCGAGTGCGGCTACAAACTCCTGGATGGTGAGGTGCGGGAATGTGTAGACCACGCTGTACTCTGAAGACTCTCTCTCCACAAGTTCCATGAGAAACCCAGAGACGAACTGGGAAGGTTCGAGCTTATATTTGATCAGATCTTCATCGTTAAACACAATGTTTCTCTGGGAGACTCCATTGAATGCCATCTCACCAATCTTCAGCATCACATCACGGAGGCTTTCCACCTTGACACTGTGATGTGTTAAAATATGGTAAATATAATAGGAGAAGAGTTGTGTGATTGTCTTGGGCACTTCCTGTTTGTTGCTGTGTTTCCGAGTAAAGAAGGGACCAAGAGACAGAGCGAGGATCCAGCAGTAAGACGGGTTGTAGCACATGGTGAACAGGAGCTCGTTCTCCTCCACGTGGCTGTAAACAGCAGCCGCCACTTCCTGATCTTGAAAAAAATTGTGAAAATATTCCCTTCTCTCTTCACCAACAAATCCCAGGATTTCAGCCCAGACACTGACCTGAGCCTTTGCCAGTAACTGTAATGCAGTGGGGCGGCTGGTCACCAGCACTGAGCATCCTGGCAGCAGCGTTTGCTGTATTAAACTGTACACAATATCCGAGACATCACACCAGAATCCGGGATCTGTGCACATGTGCTGAGATTCCGTGTCTCCCCGCTTGTCAGTAAAATCAATCCTTGCACTGAATTCATCCAAACCATCAAATATAAAGAGCAATCTTTCTGGCTGTTTCCACAGCTCGTTCAGAACATCCTTGAGGTAAGGATACTCATCTAGGATCAGCTGTCTCAGTGTGATTCTGCTGTTACGTGTGTTTAGGTCTCGAAATTTGAAAACAAAAACAAAGTGAAAGTGAGGGTAGATTTTGCCTGTCGCCCAATCATGTATAATCTTTTGCACCATGGTTGTTTTTCCAATCCCAGCAACTCCACTGACTACTGCAGAAGTTCCTGTGGGAGAACCAGGAACGCTTCCGTGGGAGGAAGGTAAATGACTTATTTTCGAGAAGCTGCTGTGGAATAATTTATCAGTTGTGATTTTCTCGAGCTCTCCCCGGATTTTCTTCTGTCTCCACTCCTCGTGATCTCTCCCTCTCGCCAGCAGTTCATGCTCTACCAGATTCCGGTGACGGAGATCCGAAATGATTGTTAACTCCGTGTAGTGATCAACCAGCTGAAACTTCTTTACTTTTACCTTTATCAGGATGGTCTTCACCTCCAGCTTCTCACATTGTTTCTGTAACGTCTCCTTGTGCTGTCGCTGAATGGCTTCATGTAGAATATTAAACAATCATAACGTCAATAGAAGTATTATTCAACATTATTAAACATAGTAATTACATTCAATGTAAGGCCTTCACGGCAGGAGGACTTCGCAAAGAGCTGCACAAGATTAAATGTAAGGTGTAGTGAATGTATTTTGTTGGCAAACACGGCAGCTAATTTGTTCACAGCGAAGTGAAGTGAGTGACCTCATTTATTTGAGGGATCTTTGTCCTGGAAACCGGGAGAGGAAACTCCCTTATCTTTTCAAAGAGTTACGTGGGATTTTTGATTGCCAACTGAAAACGGAGACAGGATCTCAGTTTAGTGTCCCAATGGCTGCATCTCTGACGAGGCAGCGTATCCCAGAACTGCACTGGAGTGTCTACTAGTCCTCTTGATGGAACTTGAGCCCACACACGCTGCATTCGAGACAAGCGGAACACCAATTGAGCCAGGAAAACAATAGTTAAACAATCTGAATTACACTCACACCACGGTATATGCGCAGGCCATTACATTATGAACTGTGAGAAGTCTTCCCTGCTTATTATGAGAAAGATAATTCGAAAGCAATATTTGCTGATATAGTGTAAGAATTCCATAAGTATCACTCCCCTCCCTTCTGATCTACCTCGCCCCTCTCCCTTCCCCCACCCATCCCTCCTGCCTTCTCTCCTTATTTGAATTTTCTGGAAATCAACAAGTAAAGGGAAATGTGTCAAACTGCTTATTTTAGAAGCGATTGACTGACTTGATTCTTTTCACAAACCTATAAGTTCACTGGGGACGTCTGGTACACTTCGGTCAATGGTCACTTCATTCACTAGGCTGCTACCTGTTTGAGTAGAGTTAAGCACATTAGTTTGAATGAACGTTGTCTCAATCCTATTTCAGTATAACATGTAACTCACCGCAGAATGGAGTCACAATATAGCATCATAACATACCTTGTCGCTGTATTTCAGTCATGACTTTGCTCAGTTTGGGTAAAGTGGGCCTCAGTTCCACAAATGATTCCCACATCACCATCCTTGCCTGGGAACCTTTCCCCATCACCATGTTCAGAAGAAGTTTGGAGCTTTGTCTCCTCTGCCCACTGTGTGTGAGCTCAATGAGTTTCTGCAGAGAGTGAGCAATAATCTATTGAAGATGGAGCATTGATATTGATCAGCAATACCTCTCTCCATTGTTGGTTTCCTTGATTTGCTAACTCTTCCCTCCACAAAGTGCTTCCCTCTGTGATCTTCTCTTACATCATATTTCTCCCCTTCCCTTCCCAAATCCAGCTCGGCTCTAACTTTCAACTGTCGAGCGCCTTGGGACATCATCGCCATGTGAACCACGCTATACAAACACAATTTGTTGCTCTCAGTTTGGCGGTTGTACAGACACTCTTACTACTTAGTACTTGCAGCTGTGTACTAAACGCTGTACTACTCCACTGCATCCACACAGTGCATGTTCTTCATCATAACATAACTGGTTGGTTAAGTTGTTTATTTGCTCTTCTGTTGATTTTGTCATAAAAGCAGTACACGAACTGTGCAGGCAGCAATTGGCGAGACTTTAACCAATAATTCGTATCACACTCTTACACGTATCAGACGTATTACACTCTGAGTTAAACCTACTTTGTGCTCCTGCGGGCTGAAACATTCCTTCTGTGTCAGTGTTGAGCTGATGTCCTCCACGCCTTCCTCGATGGCCTGTTCCAATCTGTCCCGATAGAACTTTGTCAGTCTGTGCAGCTGGTACCCGTTGTACAGGGCCAGAGTCTCGGTGAATAAAGTATCTGTATCTGTTGGCAAGCAAGAAAACATCAGTCATACATTATTTTACTTTTATTCCCTGAAAAGTGTTCTGAAAATATTACCAAAATTTATTGTTACAAAAGCACAGAATAAACAAGCCTCCATTGACCCAGAGCATCATTTAGTGGCTGACATCAGATAGCTGTCAGCCTCGCTCAGTTTGTATCATTCTCTCGGCTGATACTGCAGGTTGTGCCTTCAGGACTTTAAACTCATAGACCAGCAGGACAATCCACTGCAGGACTCCCCTCTGGTTCTTTTGACATTTAAGTTAAATCTGTGTTCTCTGTTTACCGACCCACACAAAGAAATAGTTTATCCCTCTATACTCCGGCAAAACCACTATTAATTTTCAACATATTAATTCTATTAATATTAATTCTATTGTTAATTCTATTATTATAAATAATCCTTGCGTTCGATATAGCGCTTGTCAATTCTTCTGGGCGTCTCAAAGGGCTTCACGGAATATACCGTAAAGTGAATTGACGGTAAATGTTAGGGCGTATTTTGAAAATATATATGCCAGAAGTTTGCAGGTTCAAGCTTCACGGCGGGACATGAAACCCATATCCTCTGAAGGCAGTGGGTGGTGGAGTTAGGGTGAAGCAAGTCGGAAAGGAAGGGACATGCAGGGATATGTAGGGAATTGAAGACGAGAGTGAGGATCTTGAAGTTAATCCGTTCGGAATTTGGGAGCCAGTGCAGCCTGGCAAGGACTGGTGATATTGGGGTCCTGAGTTTCCGTGATTTAGTATCCGGATGACGGAGTTAATAGAATATTGTGTGGGGTGCAACTAAAGAGACCAGCGGGGTGCCCAGTCTGAAATATTTTTAAATATCCAGCCGAGAAGTCGCAAAGGCGTGGATCAGCTTTTTGGCTGTTGTGGCTGTGAGTTATGGACAGAGGCTGACAATATGGCAGAGGACGAAAAAAACTGTCAGAGTCAGAGAGCGGATGTGGGGGAGAAAGGAAAGCTGTGGATCGAATCTGAATCATAGGTTGCGCACAGGTTTGGTTTGTTTGAGAGAGAGTCCGAGGAGGTTGATGAGTTTGGACCCACAGAGAAGACGACGTGGGAGGGAGCCAAAGGATATGGCTTCTGTCTCGCCGACATTCAACTGAGGATGTTTGCGCTCATCCAGGCATTAACGTCCATCAGGCTGAGTGATAAGACATTAGTGTACTGGAAGATGCAGCTGGAGGAGAAGTAGGAAGCGAAGAAATATTTTTTAGCCTTATCCGCAAACATGTAGGTTGTATCCTCTCTACCCAGAAGGGTTTTGTTTGCAGCGTTAAAGGGAGATGATTTGGAAGCATCCATTCCCTCAGGAATGATCTTTGACTGCAAGACCTGCCCATGTGCCAAGCTGGCTGTACTTTCATGCAAGTCCTGCCCATATCCCATCTTGGATGATCTGTCATCATCAATATTTTGTTTCGTGAACTTTCCAACAAGTTCCCGATCTTCCATTTCACAAATTGGAAAACTGCTCAACCAGTAGACATTGACTTATCTCCCAGTTCTAAAGTGTGTGGGATGAAGATACGTGTTTGTGCTTAAAAGTAATTAATAAACACTTTACCTTTGATAGTTATCATATATTAAACATATTCCTCAAAATCTGTTAAAGAAAAGCCATTACCTGTTGATTTGTGGCCGGGTGTCTGATCCACACCACTAGTCGTGGCATTGCCTGTTGCACTGGCCCTTGGTTCAGGCTCCGTGGATGCCATCTCACTCGAATCTCCCAACCTGGTGGAACCATATCACAATGTAGTTGGGCAAACCAAATGTGGTAGCTGTTTCAGTTCCGCCAGATGTGGATGTGTTTAGTAGTGGTGATGTTGACAATTTAATTGAATCATCAGTTTTCTCGTGGCTCTGCGTTTTAGATTTATGTCCCCTCTTTCCCAACTATGTTCCAACAAAGAATTCAGTTGACTATTTGGTAAGATTTGTGATAGGTGTTGAGCTTTATTTACGTTTCTTGCAGAACAACAACAGCAACAACAAGATTTCATTTATTGATCACCTTTCACTTCGGAAGGACGTCCCAAGGGCTGAACAGTTGGGTCAGGACCCGACCAGGGGGGAAACGATAATAATAATAATAATCCTTGCTTTTGATATAGCGCTTTTCACGTCGGGAGGACGTCCCAAAGCGCTTCACAGAACACTTTTTAAAGTAAATTAACTGTATATTTGTGGGCGAAAGCGGCAACCAATTGCGCACAGCAATGTCTCACAAACAGTCGTGGATTGAAAATGACCAATATATTATTGTTCTTGGTTTTGGAGGGATTATTATTCGGTCTGTGTGGAGTAAGGAAACTTGCCCAAGGTTTCGCACTGACCTGCCTGGAATTGAACTCAGGTCTCTCGCTTGCAAAGCGGGTTCTCTAACCACTGAGCATCAAGACTCCACGATCAGGGTGAAGGGAGGGAAGGGATGGGGCGAGGAGGGGATAGAGAGTCGAGAGGCTAGCTGAAGGCACTGTCAAATAGAAAGGTCTTCAGACAAGCCTTGAAGGAGGAAAGGGAGTAAGCAAGGCGAAGGCACTGGAGGATGGAGTTCCCGTGTAACAACTGTTACAAGGCTAACAGGGAATCCAGAATGGATCTCTCAGGAAATAACATTGTGTTAGTCTATCAAATGTAATGTCCTTCTTTCTCACATTTGACATGCATGCTGCAATTAAGTAAATTGCAAGACTATCATTACGATAAATTCAGCAAATAAGTATACTCAGATTTCAAACTGAAACGCAGTTAGGCATAAATGTACTAACGTTTCTTGCATTTGTTTTCTTTCAAGTCAGGGGGATCTCTCAGAACATTTCCCCGCTTACTGCGAATTACTGTTAGTCAGTATTTTGTACTTGAATGCAGCAGCCAATTTCGCAGAATCATAGATGGCAGAAGGAGGCCATTCGGCAGAAGGAGGCCAATGTCAACTTTGAAAAGAGCAACCCAACCAAATCCCACTCCCCGTGCTCTCACCATAACCCTGCAAACTCGTCTTCCCCAAATAATGATCGACCGCTCTTAAAAGTTGTTATCCAATTGGCTTCCACCAACCTTTCAGGCCTTGTGTTCCAGATCCGAAAAACTCGCTGAGTGAAATAAATACTCCTCACATTCACGCTGTTTCTTTTAACAACATTTAAATCGGTGTTCTCGGGTTATCGCCCCACCGGCCAGTGGAAATGGTTTCTTCTTGTTCATCCTATCGAATCTCTTCATCATTTTGTATACTTCTATTAAGTTTCCACTAAACCTTCTCTGCTCCAAGGATAATAAACCTAACTTTGCTAACCTCTCCTGGTAACTGAAGTCCCTCATTCCTGGTACCATGCTGGTAAATCTCCTTTGCACGCAATGCATTAACATCCTTCCTAAAGTGTAGTGCTCAGAGCTGAACACAACCTATAGCTGAGGCCTAACCATTGTTCCACAAAAGTTCGTCATAACTTCTAGACTCTTATATTCTATTCCCCTATCTATGAACCTTAGTATCCTGCATGCTTTCTTGGCAGATTTGTATACCTTTCCTGCCATCTTCAAGGATGTACTTATATGAACCCTCAGCTTCCTGTTTTCCTTCACCCACTTTAAGATTCTACATTCTAGATTGTATTCTCTCTCCTCATTCTTCCTCCCAAAATGTATCATTTCACATTGATCCACGCTAAAGTTTTTGTATCAAGTGTCTACCAATTTTACCAGTCTGTCTACGTTCCCTTGCATTCTGCTCCTAGCCTCCTCGCTGTTTGCTACTTTTCCGAGCTAAGTCTTATCTGGAAACTTGGAAATTGTGATCCCGGTACCCAAGTACAGGTTATTTATGCAGATCAGCAAAAAGCAGTGGACCCAATATTGGTGTGCCTAGGGGAAACCAATGTACACAACATTCTCTGCTTTTTTTCTCCCAGCCAGTTCTGTATGCATGCTACCACCGTTTAGTTCAAGGCTGGACTATGGGAACTCTCTCCTCGCCGGCCTTCCCGGACCTCCCTCCACACTGCAGGTCATTGAGAACTCTGCAGCTCGTGTACTGTCCCGCACCAGACACCGCGCCCACATCACTCCCACCCTCGCTCGCCTCCACTGGCTCCCCATCCCCCAAAGGATCGAATTCAAGATCCTCAACCTCAACTACAAGGCCATTCACGGCCTCGCTCCCTCCTACCTCTCCGACCTACTGTCCCCCTAACTACCTGCCCGTACCCTCCGTTCCTCTGGCTCCAGTCTGCTCCACTTCACCGGCCCCAACCGCCCTTCCATCGGTGGCCGGGCCTTCAGCTTCTCAGCCCCGAGGCTACGGAACTCTATCCCCCAGTGCCTTCGCCTTTCTTCCTCCCTTTCCTGCTTCAAGGCCGGTCTCAAGACCTTTCTCTTTGACCGTGCCTTCAGCTCCCCTCTCGACTCTCTAGCCCCTACGCGCTCCCTCCCTTCTCTCCCCTCACCCTGACCATTTACCCCTTGCTCGGGTCCTGACCCAACTGTACAGTGCCTTGGGACGTCCTCCCGACGTGAAAGGCGCTCAATAAATGGAATCATGTTGTTTTTGTTGTTGTTGTTGTTTAGTTTAACACCGTGGGGCTCCATTTTCCTTACAAGTCTCTTCTGTGGCATTTTATCGAACGCCTTTTGAGAATGCATACAAACTACATGAACTGCACTACCTTCATCCGCACTCTCGAATCCTTCATTAAAAAACTATCACTTTCTTCCAGACATGGTTTGCCTTCAATAAATCAATGTTGGCTGTCCTTTCCTCACCCATATTTTACTAAGTGACATTTTATCTGGTCCCGGCTCATAGTCTCGAGATGATTCCCTCCCACTGAGGTCAGCGTGACTGGCCTTGTTTTTTGCATTATTTCCCTGGCTTATCCTGCCATTCACGCTTCCCCAGCCCAGCTTCATGCCGCCACCAGTGAAACAAACGCACTTCTCCAGATCAGCCCCATGCCACCAAAACATACAAACACACACTTCCCCGAATGATCACCAAGTCATCAACGCTCATGCATATACACACCTCCAACCCAGCATCTTTCCGACCACAATGACACACCCATACTTCTGCAGCTCGGCCCCATTCGACCAACTCTGACACATACAGTTCCCCAACTCAGCCCCATGCCACAGATACCGTCACGCACTTCACCACCAAAGCCCTATCCTGTCCTCAACAACACTGACACACACGCTCTTCACCAGCTCAGCCCAATGTTGCTCTCACCAACACTGACACACGCACTAATAAAGCCGCATGGCAATGAAACTGACACACACTTCACCAGCTTAGCTCCATGTTACCAACACTGATACACGCAATTCACCTGTTCAGCCCCATGGTTTCTTCATCAACATTAACACACACACAAAACCAGCTCAGTTCCATGTTACCCAACACCAATACACACACTTCAGCAACTCAGCACCATGTCAACAGCACTGACACACATACTTCACCTGCTCAGCCTGATGCCACCAACAATGACACGCATATACTTCCACAACTAACCTCCAAGTCACAACACTGTCACACACAAAATCTTCACGAGCTCAGGCTCACCGATACACAAAGCGTTCAACTCAGCCCCGTGCCACCAACACTGACAAAGACACACACACATACACACACTTCACCAGCCAGACTGTCTCATGTTGAAACTGGATATCCCACACCACGCCACCATTGCCTGCAGATTGTATGACCCGAACTGTGGCCCTCTCTCTCTCTCTCTTACTCTCCAGAAATCCATTACGCCCTTTCTCTTTCTGTTGTTGAGTCCTTTGAACATGTCCATGCAATGCCCCCGACCCTACTACCCCACCTCTGCATTTTGTGTCATCTAACAGATTCTCCTACTTCCTCCACATAAACACATCAGAGCTCCATCTTGAGACTTCTACTTTTCACAATCTACATTCTTCCCTTTGTTGACATTATCCAGAGACGTGGACTGGCTGCCATGTGATGTGGAGGAAACACAACTCCACCCTGCACCCACGAATCGAGGACCATTGCTGTTCTGGCTGTAAGACATCAAAAGCTGATTGATTTCCATCTATCTTCAATTGAGTTTTCTCAAGACGGAGGCTCACCTGTTTGAGTCCTGACAGAGCCTGATCACCCAAGGTATTGACAGCATCAATCTGCATCAAAGCTAAATTCACTTTTCTGAGCCAATGAGAAGACCATTTTCTTATTCCACCTTCACTGTCCTTTAATCCATATATCCTGCCTCTCACTCTCTCTTGGCGTTCGCTCACCTCTATAATATTGCTTGCAGCTGTACATTTTAAACCCCCTCCTCTCGGGTTTCTAAAAACTTATTTACTTTTTATTATATTGGGACCAGATTATATGAATCCCTTGCTCAATGGCATTCAAACACCCTCTCTACTCAAACTGCAGACCACACAAAATTGCAGTTTGTTTGCGATCCTACACCAGGCTCCATATCTCCATCGTTATGTTCTCCCAACATGAAAGGCGCTATACAAATGTGATTCTGTACTGTATTACCATTATCCCCTCACTCCACTCGATCCTGTAGCATTTGATTGGGTAGCCGGGTGTGTGGCACCAGTAAAAACCGATTACATTGATCAAGGATATCGAAACCAGACTAAGAATGCTTCCACCCACCAGCAAATCAAAAACGCTGTTCTGAGAATGGAAAGTCCAGAGGCGTGTGTACTATTAACCTGATCCCTGAAACTTTCAGGCACAAATTGGCAAGAGTCAAAGCGTGGGAACCTCCTTGGTTATGGTTACGGATAGGGGACATTGATGGAGTTTAACCAGCTCAAACTGTGTGGCTTACCTTAAGAACACTGTTTAGAAAGCTTCTCTTACTGATTCAATTCAGATCCGTGTCCCTTTGTTTGCATCTCTGCACGGCTCGCCTTTTCTATCTCTGTGACACTTTTCATCCCCACTGCCCCAGCTGCTCTCTCCATTCTGGCTCATGTCTAATTTTTGTCCCATGCTTGATGCTCCCGTTCATCATTGGACAAGCTTTCATCTCCTCCTTCCCAGGTTTGGAGCTCCACTCCGGTATCGTTTGCCATGACAGTTCTGGCAAAGCAAAACAGCCCAAGTACTGGAAAGGATTCTCCTCTTACTTCAGGTCTAGACATGTGGTTAAACCCAACCTTCTGACACAGGTTAGAGAGTGCGCGCACTGAGCCAGGCTGTCACGAGTTTTACATTGGCCTGTAATGTGCAGACGGTGCTGAATTTCTTTATTTATCTATTCATATGAGGAATAAAGCAATTCACTCCACCCTTATTGATTTCCTCTTATATATATGGCTGAGACGACGCTGCCCTGCGTGAGGGATGCTCTGTAAATTCAAGTTGTTGTTGTAACTATTTCTCTTCCCCAGTCACTCGGCTTCCTTTCCATCATCAGACTAACACTTTTTGAGTGTCCCACCTGCAATTTCAACCTTCTTTTCGATGTATTTCAGTAAACTGTCTAATTCCACTGTATTCAGTGCTTCAATCTACTGTTCTGATCTTTGAGCCCTCATTTACTTAATAGTCAGTGAAACGTTATCAATGAAAACAGTCAATGTTGCCTTTTATGGATACTTTCAGGTAACTCAACTGTGTGTTGGACTCTAGACTTGGGACCAATAACGTCAGGCGAGTTACATTCAACTCCTTAAAAGTCAATACCACGAGAGCCATCTGAAGAAATTCATATCTACTTGCGGGGAAAGGGAAAGAAAATGGAGGCGTTCAGTCGGACAGATTAAGATTCAGCATTAAACCTGATTTCCCACACAGTAAAAGCTTGTGAGTAACATTCAGAAAGTATCAGCTTCTCTTCACCATCTCCAGATCCACAATAGAAGGACATTTTGATTTTCAGGAATGAATTTTAAACCAGCGTTTGATATTCTGGGGAACATCAGCCACGAAAAAAGACGTCTCAGTGAAGCCAACCAAACAATACCAAGCACAACAGCACAGCATCGTTCACGTGATTGGCAACTCGGAGCTCTTAAACAGAAGTGTGGTTGCTCTACTGAATTTTATTTTTGTCACCCGAGTATCTAATACCCTCAAAAAACCCATCACCACACCAAACAGTGTCCAAACGAAGCTAATATTTCCATGCATCCAACTTGCACGTGGAAGCTACAGAGATAAATTGCAGGAATGGAATTAGCATCCTCTCTCTGGAGGGTTCATCCTGCTTAACTACAGCCGGAAAGGATTAGGAGCAGGTTGGCAAAAGCCAAGGCGAGGGTAGCCCAGAGGTCTGCGATGGGGTAACTGCTAATGTCTCACCAGCCAAACCGTAAGATGGAAGGATTGAGGCAGTGGCTGACAAAAGCGTCGGCCTAGGTCCTTAAGGCAGTGTAGAGGAGAGCACCCAGAATGATAGCTAGTGTTGGTCAACGAACTATGAGCAAGGATTAAACAAGCTCATGGAAATTAATTAAACGAACTCTATTTAAATTATTTCAGCATCACTGGCTCCGTGTTTCCTTAGTAGCAGTAAACTTTCAGTGATTTCATTTTGCGCTGTTTCCATGGGGTGGCAACTCCAAGCGCTTAAAACATGGAACAATTTTACTGTTTTATTTCAGCCACAATCAGAGCTGACAAAAGACTTACCGTCTTCTCTCCCAACTGACGAAGCGGGGGTTCCTGTCACTGGTGGCCGAAACTCTCAGTGATGTGACTTCAGTGTTCTCGGCTATGCAGATGATAACACACCCTGGGCAGAGTCTGGCAGCTAATGCCTGGCTGTAAATGATAGCCTCGCCCTGTTCCCTTGGAGATTTCCACCGAAACTAAATGCTTATCTGCTATAAAAGATAAACTGTTCGGGATTATCAGCCTGAGTCAACAATTTAAGATCGTTAGCAAAGAGCCATGTGGGGAGGTTTGTAGACTTATGTTTACCTGAACCGCTGGGTTTTGGAAAGTACTGGCGGGAGTTGTTTTGAAATCAGAATCTATATTTGCATTCAACATATATCGAGATACCAACGTAAAATTACTGAACTATCTTAAATGGATTTGGGAAACAAAGAAGTAAATCGGTCTGGAATGATTGGTGTAAGAAGTGCCACAGCAACCACCATAACACTATTCTTCTGTGTTGTCAATCACTATGGTTCGTTGTTGGTGTGGTACAAAATTTGGCTTCATGGGTTTTATTCAAATAAATGATCGGGAAAGGAAGAAAAAGCGTATTGAAGACGACAGGTTTTTTATATTGTGTGAAATGAAGTGGGTTTTCATACTCATTTTCTCGCTTTTCTCGCACACTCGCTCGCTCTCTTCTCTCAATCACTCTCCTTTCTTACCCTCTGTCTCTCACATATTCTCTCCCTCTCTCAATCAATCTCTCTCACTCCTCTTTGTTCCATAAAAGCTCTCTCTCACACTCACTTTCCCCTCTCACATTCTCTGTATCTCCCCTCTCTCAATCATTTACCTTCTTCACCCTCCTCTATCAAAGACTCTCTCGCACTCGGTCTTTGCTTTCTCACTCTTACTCCCTACATGTTGTTGTTTATCTCCCTCTCTCGATGATCATCTCCCCCATCTCTGTCAATCAAGCTCCACCTCACTTCTCACTCTCACACACACACTCTCATATCGCTCTCCCTCAATCAGTCTCTCTCCCCCTCTTTCATACACTGATTCACTGGACCTCGCTCACCTCTTTTATTTCTCCCACTCTCCCTGTCTCTCTCTGTTTCTTTCTCTCATATCGAACTCTATCAGTTTCTTTCCTTCCCGGACGTCAATCACACTCTACCCCCACTGTCGGTCTCATTCTGTTCACATTCTCACCTACAAACGCACTCTGCTCTCACTCGCTCTCGATCGATCTCTCTTTCTCTCCCTTTCTCTACACATTCTCTCACATTATCCCTCTCACACCCTGAGTCACTCGCACACTGATTTACTGACTGACTCACTATCTGCTTTCGCTCGCTCTTCCTCCCTCAATCCTGTCACTCACATTCTATCTTAGCACTCACTACCCGATTTATATCAACCACTGTCCCCACCCCCCACTGTGGGTCACTTCTCAGACTTACACACTCTCTCCCTTCCCTCTCTGCTCTCATTCTCTCTCAATCTCTCTCTCGCTCTCTGAAAAATTCTGTCAAGCGCTCAGGGAATCTACCCTGCGTGAGTTCCATTGTATAAAGTTTTTTTTGCTGTTGAGAAAGTTAGTATAAGCAGAAGAAGAGTAATTAGTTCGGTTAATGTTCACTTCAGACAGTAGCGCCAATAGAGCTACACTCCAGGAACTGTACAGTCTGCTGAGAATCGTTACACAATTAGTGGAGTACCCATCCGTCATCAGATTAACCCCCGTGTGACATTGCCACCGCCCAATTCAAATTTTCTAATGTTCCATTTCTCTCATCAGCAAATCTACTGTTCTGCGTCTAATCTCTTGATTCTGATCTTTGAACCTAATTTGTGTCATAGTTAGTGAAACGTTAACGAGGCAATTATGCAATGTGGACTTTTATGGATATTGGGATCCGGACTTGGGTTAGTTTTATTGAGCTCCTTAAAAGTGAGGAACATGAGTACGGTTTTCACAAAAATCATTTCTACTTGTGGCCAAAGGGAAAGAAACGGCGGCATTCAGTTGGACAGTTTAAGATTGAGCAATATATCACGGTGACATCTATGGTGGCAATATTCAGATAGATTCAGCTTGTTTACACTATCTCCAGATTCACAATAGATCGAAACGCTGAGTTACAGGGATGAAGTACAAACCAACATGAGATAAGCTTGGATCTCAAGCCACGAAAAGAGAAATTTCACAGAAGACAACAAGGCAACTGTAACAATCAGAATATATCGCCATTCACCTGGTTAGCATCGCGGAGCAGTTTAAGCAGCAACTTGTTTGCTGAATTCAATTTTACGTTTGTCAGCCGAGTGTCTGACTACGTAAACCCCTCAACAAACAAAACGCTATCCAAACAAAGTAGAGATTTCTGTGCCTCCCACCTTGTACACGGAAACTACAGAGATTCATTGTGAGAATGTAATGAGCATCTTCTATCGGGAGGGTCCATCATACTAACCTCTGACGGAAATTACTTGGTGCGGGTTGGGAAGAGCCAAGGCTTGTGGGAGTCTAAACTGTGCGTTATAATAATAATAATAATCCTTGCATTTGATATAGCGCTTTTCACGTCGGGAGGACGTCCCAAAGCGCTTCATAGAACACACTGTAAAGTGAATTGACTGTATATTTGTGGGCGAACGCGGCAGCCAATTGCGCACAGCAATGTCCCACAAACAGTCGTAGATTGAAAATGACCAATTTATTATTGTTTTTGGGGTTTTTGGAGGGATTATTATTTGAGAGAACTGCTGGAGTCGAACTTGCGGAAACGCAATATGCAATGTTTGAGGCTGTGGCTGACAAATCGTCTGCCAAGGTCCTTAAGGCAGTGTGGAAGAGAGAAACCAGAATGATCGCTCGCGTTCGAGGAATGAGCTATGAACAAGGAGTAAACAATATCAGGAAAAGGCCAGTCGGCCCGTCCAGTCTGCCTGATGCTAACACTCCACACGCGTGAAAATCGTTGCTTAAGATTATTTCGGATCAATTAAGTTCACGGGTAGATTTTGGATTCAATTTCTCGCTTACTCGGTGATTAAACAATGGTGAATTACATTTGACGGATATGACCAACACTGTTGTTTAATAATCCAAATATTATTAAGTAAGTCACACAAACTGTGCAGCGCCTTAGGACATCCTCCAAACATGAAAGTTGCTTCACACATGTAATTTTGGCGTTGCTGTAAAAGGCTAACCTTGAAATATTTAGGTAGGTGATATAGGGGGATGGAGGGGCAGACAGAGGTTGGAGAGTGGAGGGGTAGAGAGGGGTTGGAGTGTTGACAGTTTGAGAGACGGTGTAAGGGGGTGAGTTAGAAGAGAAAGAGCATGATGGGGTTTACGTTATTGGGGGAGTGGGGGGTGACAGAGAGGACATACGTGTGACAAAGAGGTAAGAAAGCGGGAGTGAGATAGAGAATGTGAGAGAGATTGAGTGAATGTGGGAAAATTGGGGGAAGGGGAGAGAATCAGATTCAGAGAAGGTGATTGATAGGGAGTGTGAGGGGGGCTGGAGAGAGTATGTGGGAGAGAGGGAGTGAGAGCGAACAATTCAGAGAGGGAGAGGCTAATTTAATACTGCCTGTGACATACATATCTCTGCTTCCACTGCCCCCACCCTGGAGTCAGGCTCCGCCAATGTTTAGCGCTCTGAGACGCTCCTCTCCGTGGAGGGCCTTACATCAATGCAAGTTGTTGTTGTTCGGTTAACCTGCATGTCAGAGATCGGATAACGTTCCCCCGTTTGGTATCTGGGTTTAATGTCATCCTCCTATCTAAGATTTGAATAGTCATGGCCTTGAGCACAAATGTGAAAAAAGAGGTAGAAAAACACTCGTTGACATACGTTTATCTAAAGAATGAGAAAGAGGGAGATGGCAGTATTCTCCCAAATAACTGTCCATATCTCTTTCTTCTTATCAGTTATTTTCCCCTGCAAAAAGAGTCTGCTCAAAGATCGCTGGCAGCCTGTGAAGGGTGGGTGTATATCTCTGTGAGCAGCGGAGTTGGAGTTTGAAACACATTTTTAAAAAATCTAACTTTGAATTAGTTGCGTAATTCTCGTGGAGGGTCAGCAAGCTTCCCAATTGAATCGATATCGATTCCACGGTATCTGTGGTCTCAGTTTTAGGATAAAGTAAAGCTATTTGTATTACTTATAAAGCCCTGGATTATTGCACAACCGTATCGTCTGACCACCAATCTCTTACGATGGTGAGCCCTTCTTAGTGATGCCGATGAGCCAGGCTGGGCTATCATCAGCTGTGCTCTGGAATAGTATGGAATCATCTGCTCAGGAACCAGACTGGAGACCAGTACAGAGGGCTGGCCCGGTGATACCCCCACACGAGTACCCCCTCCCATCGCACAGGAACATATATTCTAACTCTTCACCTTTCAGTCTTCAGAATCACCAGCCGCCTGGCACTCCTGCAGCCGCTCTCAGGCTGTTTGCCGTCTGAAACCTTTCTGAAACCTGACACTCACTAAAGGGAGCGGCGCTTCTCACAAAATCAACGCCAACCATCTGACAAGTCTCTGCGTGTACAATTAGTTGATGGAGATTCTAAAGCTTCAAGAGTGTTGAGATGGCTTCAGCAACACAGACTAAAATATTCAATAACGTGTGGTGATATGGTCATAAATTCCAACATGAATCTGTTCAGAGTTTACCCGCTGACCTGTACTTACCACATGAGCAAACACCTGGTCTCTAGATGATACAGGCCTCACACAATAATATAATTATGAACTACCGCTAAACAGAGTACTTAAGAAGAACTGTGCATTCATTTTCTATCTGTAACTTTTTTCCTTAATGTTTGGATTCTGTTTCTGCTGCTTGGTTTTCTCTTCCCTCCTGTGGGTTCCCTCCTGCTGGGCAGGAAAGCGGCTGCTCTCAGTCTGTTTGTGCTCTGAAAAACTCCTGAAATTTGACTCTTAGCACAAGGAGAGGCGATACCCAGTAATGTATATCCAACCAGTCTGACAACTTGCAGTGTGTTTTGTTTACTGACAGAGCTCTCCAAGTTGACATTAATTTACCGGGAGACAAGGAAATACAAAATCCATTCTCTTTTCTGCCCGCACCTTTGGAAAATATCACAGTCACTTCGCCTCATTCCAACCCTTGCCACATTCAAGGTACGTCTCAAGACCCTCCTCTTCGAGCTTCTGTCATCGCTACCAAGATTGGTGGAGTAGAACTATCTGGGGTAAGAGCAGGGGCGAGGGATTATTTGGAGAAAGAGATAGGAAGTGGATCTACATAGGTTAAGAATGGGGGAGTGGTCCTCTTTGGGATAAAAGTGTAGGGGTGGGACTAGTTTTGTTAAGAATGGGGAAAGGCACTTGTTGGTAAAGAGTTGGGGAGCAGGAACGGTTATGGTAAGAACCGTACGATGCGGGGGATGTATAGATAATCCGACTGCCTATATTCCTCCACATAAACCGCACACAATAGCTAAAGTTGTCTGTTCCTCGACAAATACTCTGCCATTGCACATCGGAGTAAAATCCTGCAAAGCTTTCAGATGTTTGGACAACGTGATAAGGAGCTGTATATAAATAGGAGTGGATTACGTGTTTTGTTTACTGACAGAGCTGTTGAGTTTCAGCGAAATCTACTGAAAATCTAAGACATACAAAATCCATTTTGTTTTCTCTGACCCCACCTTTGAAAATCCGTCCCTTCGCCTCATTCTTTTAAAAATGCGGTGGACGTGTATTTGAGGAGGACGGGTTTACAGGGTTACGGGGAAAGGGCTGGGGAGTGGGATTGATATAACATTGCTCTTCTCAGAGAGCCGACACAGATTCGATGGGCCGAATGGCCTCTTTTTGTGCTGTACGATTCTATGATTCTATTATTCTATGATTCCGTCCCTTGCCTTCCACGGGGTATCTCTCAAGATTCTCCGTTCACTCACCTTCCTAAGAGCGGTGGAGTAAAGGATGAGAGAGAGAGAGGGACAATTTGTGATAAGAGTGGAAGAGTGGGATTTGATGAGCAATTTACTGCTCGGTAAACTGAGCAATTCGGAGAATGTTAACTTTTACAACATTTCGCCTTGCCCGGAAATTGAACACAAGCTTCTAAGGCATTACTCTAAGCACTGAGCAATATGACTGCACGACACTTAGATGCGTCTCCCCAAAGCTCCTGTCTTCACTCATGGAACAGACTTCAAACAACAGACACCGAATTAAGAACAGTTTTAAAGTGTAACAGATGGAGAAGAGAAGATTTAGCAGTTGTTTGCTCACCAGTGACCAATAGGATGAACTGAAATGCTCTCCAGGTTGACCTTAATCCCAGTGACTGAAAACCACCAGCTCCTTCAACAAGTTCTCTGCTGGCCACCAATTATAATGCATGTCCTGGTGTTTCCCAGCTAAATAGCTCCAAGCTGTTGGTAATGTGATCAACGGATAGTTATATGAATGTATATGAGAGGCGCTCACACCTGTGACAGGCAGATTCAGCCCCTGATACACATTCCATCTGAAACACGACTGACATTTGGTTCTGAACACAGGGAGCGGCGCTTCTTCGAAAAAAACAAATGGAACCAGTTGGACAAGTTGCTGCCTGTTTGCTTCGCTTACAATCATTTAAACAAATTGTCCAAATCTCCACAGTAAATTAATAAGTGAAAATCGTTTCATTCAAATACTATGAAATGTCCTCAGAGGTAGAGAGAGCTTGTAGCTTGTTAGCAGATGATGTGCATCTGTACTGGCCTGAACTTTGAGCTGATGGACAGATATTTTGAGGAAGTTTAATTATCAAACCAGGTTGAAGTAAAATCTGTTGAAATATGTGTGTGGCATATTTGCTGCTGACCATAGCTTGCACACAACAGAAAACGCCTCGTCTGCAGGGGACACTGCATTGACTTATAAAGGCAGAAAGGGCCATAAAAATATTAGAGTCCACCAATCTCTCTCTATATTTAGCTTCTCACAAACCACACCAGCTGATATTGTTACTGTTTCTGGTTCCCCACAAAGACCGCAGTCTAATCTGGTTCTAGGTATTACTCACCATAATCAATCTAATCCCATAATCCCACATGGAACTGTTCAGCACAGAAGGAGGGCATTCAGCTCATCGTGTCTGTCCCGGCTGTCCTGCTCGCAAGAGGTTTTCCAAATCAATTCCACTCCAATGCTCTCTGCCCAGAAATCTGCAAATGTGTTCTCCCTAAATAATTATCTACTTCTACCTTAAAAGTTTTAATCGAATCATCTTCTACCAAGTAATGAATTCCAGATCTGAATCGTTAACTGCTGGATAACATTTCCACACATATCCCCTCTGTTTCTTTAAACAACTATTTTAAATGGATGTCCTCGGGTTGTTGATCCACCCATCAATGGATACAAATTCTCGTTGTTGACCCCATCGAATCCCGTCATAATTTTCAGAACTTGTATTGAGTCTCCTCGTAGCCTTCTCTGCTCCAAGAAGAATAATACTAGCTTTCTGGGCTCTCCTGACAATTGAAACCCCTCTTTCCAGGTACCATCCTGGAAAATGTTCTTTGCACCCTCTCCAATTACTTGACATCCATCCTTCTGTGTGGTACCAAGAACTGAACAAATGTTCCATCCAGTTTCCAAACTTTTTGGCATAACCACAAAAACCACTCAATTTATGCCTAACCTTCCCCTGAAAGTATACAGTTAAATCCCGTTCTCCCTTTGCCTCCCCATAAACAACATCAAGTGTAGACTGTTCACCGACAAATACAATGTCATTAAACATTAGAATAGTGCTTTCACATGATTGAACAATGTGTTACCAAGCTGTATAAAAGCATGTTTTATGTTTACTGTGCAAATGCTCCTCAATACGCATGGATCAATGCACTGCAGTTATTGAATTTCCACTGTTCTTCACTTTCCACTGTCAGGTTTCTCCTCTTGTATTCCTCAATCCTGATCTCTAATGTTCCGTGATTCTGAGCAACAAGTATTCAACAAAAATGTTTGCAAATTTGGAATGATTGGCTCTAAAGTGATGGAGCTAACAGATTTTAACCGCGAACCATATCAGAACACCCCAGCTAGCAGTCACAATGAGAGAAAGACTACTGTACGCGGTTACCTAACTGGATAAAGTACGTCCATGTCAACGCTTTAATCCCTTTCCTCTTTCCACGTCTCTTTATATCGTGATTCTGGAAATTGCTTTACAGGTTTCTGGATTATTTGCGGTGTTAACAGTTTGGAATGTTTGAGTAAAATTTCACTTTATCTTGAATGTAAACAATGGCGCTTTGTGTAAAACCTGCTCTCACCTCCTTGGCCTAACCAAGGTCATTATTACAGATGGACCTGATGATGCAATGCCCGATGGGAGGGGTGATCAACTGAGTAAGAGAGGTAGGGAGGGCCGTGGGTGAAAAGGGATTTGGAGAAGAGGCTAAGAATCTTGGGAAATAGGCAGAGATAGGGTCTGCACCAAAATGGAGGTGATGAACTTGACATGTTTGGAGGATAAGAATGTGGGGAGTAAAATCTATCTTCTCGTTATTTGCAACAGCGACGGTGGGAGCTGAAACCCTGGGGGACGAGCGGTTCCCCTTGATCAAACACTCAGAAGCTGTCAGCGCTGCTCTACAATACATGTTGCTTTCGCAGTCGGGAGAAAATTAGTAACAGTTAATATTTTAGCAATCCTCACATGTGATATGGCGCATTTTCAGTTCTGTGAGACGCCTCAAAATCCAACATGGAATACAATGTAAACTGAGTGAGTGGGTTGACTCGATGCCATTCGTGACTGGGCTGCCCATTCAAGTGTTGCTGATGAGACAGGCTGGGCTGCGCTGCCACAGCCACTGTCCTTCAATACTGCGGTGACTCGTGAAACAAATGTCCATCACAAAGGCATCGATTATGCGTGGAGTCCGGTAGCTCAGTGGTTAGAGCACTCGCTTTGCAAGTGAGAAACCTGAGTTCAATTCCAGGCAGAGGGCCAAACCTTGGGCAAGTTTCCTTACTACACACAGAACCTAATAATAATCTCTCCAAAAAACAAAATAATAATAAAATTGGTCATTTTCACTCTACGATTGTTTGTGGGACATTGCTGTGCGCAATTCGATGCCGCGTTCGCCCACAAATATACAGTTAATTCACTTTACAGTGTGTTATGTGAAGCGCTTTGGGATGTCCTCCCGACGTGAAAAGCGCTATATCAAACGCAAGGATTATTATTATTATTATTATTATCACATTCCATTCCCAACAGGTCAAGTTGGAGCCAGTTCAGCTTCAGGGAATCTCCGCTTGCTGCTCCCCGCCTGCCCTACCCCACTCCCAACTTCCCAGGAGGATACATTTTAACTCCTTACCTCTCAGTCTTCAGAAGCAGCTGCTGCTTAGATCTCATGCGACAGCTCTCAGGCTGTTTGTTATCTGAAACTTTTCTGAAACCTGACTCTCACTAAAGGGAGTGGCGCTTCTCAAAAAATCACCTCCAAGCATCTGACAAGTCCCTTCATGCATAATTTGCTGTTAGCGATTTTAACCCTTCAATAGTAATAAGATGGTTTCAGCAACAAAAATTAATAATAACGTATAAAGTGGGGAGATATGGTCATGCATTCCAACAAAACGTTGCTAACATTCACCTGCTGATGTGCACAAGGCACAAGGGCAAACACCTGTTCTCCAGGTGATACACGACTCGCAACTAATTGAAATATTCACCAGCGCAGCTTAAAGCAATTCAGAAACACTATGGGTTAATTTGCTATCTTCAACATTGTTCCATACTATGTTAATTCTACTTCTGTTTTGTTCTTTTCTATTCCACCCTGTGGGTTCCCTTCAGCTGTACAGGCAAGCGGCAGCTCTCGGACTGGTTACGCTCTGAAACATTCCTGAAATGTGACTCTCTAAGTAGCGGCACTTCTAAAAAATGCATATAAACATTCTAACAAGTCGCTGTGTATTTCGTTTCCTAACTCAACCGTTGAAGTCTAGAGCGCTCTACTGAAAACCAAAGAAATACAAATCCCATTTATTTTGTTTTCTACTCCCACGTTCAGATCTCCATCTCAAATTCACTTCGGCTCATTGCCCCCGTTTCCTGCTTCAAGGCATTTCTGAGCAACCTCCGCTTTGGTTCATCACCTTCCTAATAGCGCCAGGACAGGACGACTTGGGTTAAGAGAGTATGAGTGGGACTACGAAGTGGGCAAGTATGGGGGAGTAGGACTCGTTGAGTTATAGCGGGGTTGGGGTTCATGCTAGTTATGGAAATAATGGAGGAGTGGGAAAGATGGGATTAGTTGAAGTAAGAGCACAGAAGTGGGGCTATTTGTGGAAAAAGAGTGGGAGAAGGACTGGACGGGTTAAGAATGGAGAAGTGGGACTAGTTGATGTACTTCCTGTTGGCTAAACAAAGGTATGTGTAGTAGGGAATTTTTTTACAAAAATTTCAACCTGCCCAGGAAATTAGTTCAGGTCGTATCACTGGCGAGGCAAGCGCTATAACCATTGAGCTACATGACTCCACGACACTTAGATGTGGCGCTCCAAAGCCCCTGTCTACACTCGTGGAACATAAGAACATAACAAATAGGAGCCGGAGTCGGCAATTCGGCTCCTCGAGCCTGCCACGCCGTTCGGTAAGATCACTGCTATTCTTCAGACCTCTGATTACCAGCTCTATCCCCATGTCCAAAATACCTCTCTTTTTTAAACAGATATATCAGTCTCAGCCTTGAAGATTTTCAAGGGCTGAGCATCTACAGCCGTCTGGCGTAGTGAATTCCTTAAATTCACTACTATCTGAGCGAAAAAAAAATCTTCAACTCTGTCAGATATCAGACATCAAATTAAGAAACGTTCCAAGGGTAACCGATGGAGAAGAGAAGATTTAGAAGCTATTTGCTCAACAGTGATCACTCGAATGCGCTGAGCTGCTCGCCAAGTTGGCCTTTTTCCCCGTTGATTGGAAACCACCAACTCCTTCAACAAGTGACCAATGGCTGGTTGTATGAATGTTATTGAGAAAAGCTCATACCAGTCCCTGCACTCCTCTGCACCACCCGACCTCTCTGGTCTCCTCTCTCCTCAAAACAGTATCCATTGCCTTCGTTCTTCCTGGTCTGGCCTCCTACTCGTCCCCCGATTCGTCCTCCCCACCCTCGGCGGCCGTGTCTTCAGCCACTATGCCCGAGGATCTGGAAGTCCCTTCCGCACTCACTTCTCATCGCTCCCTCCCTTCCTATTTTCAGTTCTCTGCTGAAGACCTTTCATTTCGACTGCGCCTTTGCTCACCTTCCTCTCCCTTCCACTGGCTTCATCCCGGGATCCGTTACTGCGAAGCGGGCGCTAAATAAATCCAAGTTATTGTAATTTACCTGCTGACATGTACATGGCTCATGAGCGAACAGCTGGTCTCCAGGTGAAACGGGACTCACAACCTGATATGAGTTTTCATCACCGTGACATAAACAATTTCAGAAAATCTATGGAAAATGTTTCTACCTTATGCTTTGTTCTTTACAGAGTTAACTCTACTTCTAGTGTTTTGTTTTCTATGACCTCCTGCGGGTTCACTCCTGCTGGACAGGCAAGCGGCAGCTCTCGGTCTGTTTACGATCTAAAATATTCCTGAAATGTGACTCTCACCACACGGAGCGGCGCTTCTCGCTAATGCATATGCAACCAGTCTGACAAGTTATTGTGGGTTTTGTTTACTGACAGAGCTGCTGAGCTTTAGAGGTGTGGAGTCCTGTATCTCAATTGTTAGAGCACTCGCTTTGCAGGTGAGAGACCTCAGTTCAATTCCAGGCCGGACGTGAAAAGCGCTATATCAAATGCAGGGATTATTATTATTATTAATCTACCAAAAATCTAAGAAATACAAAATCCAATGCCTTTTCTTTGCACAGTTTCACAGACCCTTCGCCTAATTCCCTTCATTATCTCCTGCAAGATACCACTGAAGACCCTCCGCTTCGAAGTTCATTCATCAACCTAAGAGCGGCGGAGGAGGACTAGTTGGTTTAAACAATGTAGCGTGGGACTTCTGAGTGAGGAAAAGTGAAGGTGTGGGATGAGTTGAGATTAAAGTTGTGGAGTGAAACTATTTGAAGTAAGTGAGGTGGAGGTGGGGCGAATTGGTTAAGAGCGGGTGAGATGGACTATTTGGGATAGTGGAAGAGTAGAACTATTTGTGCTACTTATTAAACGGAGCCATTCGGAGTACGGAAAATTTTACAACAGTTCGCATTGCCCGGAAATTGAATTTAGGTCCTCTTGCTTGTAGGGCAGTACTCTAACTACTGAGCTGCATTACTCCAAGAGACAACAACAACAAAAAACTCACAATTATAGACGCCGTTCACGTCGCGACGACGTCTCAAAGCGCCAAGCATCGTCTCCTCAAAGCGCAATTCTACATTTTTGTAACAGACCCCCAACATTCGACATCGAATTAAAAAAACTTTTGATGAGCAACAGATGCAAATGAGAAGACTAAAGATATTTGCTCACCGGTGACCGCTGGGAAATGCTGAGCTGTTCTCCAGGTTGGCGTTTTCCGCAGTAGCTGGAATCCATCAACTCCTTCAACAAGTTCTCTCCTGGCCATGATTCAAGGAGACATTTCGTGGTCTCTCTCAGATCAACGCCGACCAAGCTGTTATTAATGTGAACAATGGCTGGTTTTATAAAGCTGAGTGAGAGACGCTCAAACCTGTGTAATAGGCAGGTTCAGGGAGCTGTATAATTGAATTGCAATTACTTCTGGAATTTAACAATCGAAACAGGTAGCGGCAGTCTTGGAAAATCAACGCTTAGACTATAGTGGAAAACATTGCAATGGTAGGCTGTTTCAATGTTTGTTTGTTTCTGTTTTCACAGCAGAGGAAGAGAAAAAATACCAGTGGTGTAAGGGATCCTAAAAATAAGCGAAAGATTTGTACTAAATGCAATTAATATAAATGAAACAATAGAGCGAAAGCTAAACAAATCTCCAGCAACTGTTAGGATGCACCACATTCTACTGAAATAAGTAGGGGACAAAATTTATTTGCGATAGTCATAATTTTGCAAATCTCTCTGTATTCTGGAATTGTTCCCTTGGATTAGAGATGTGCAAATTTGTCGCTCCATATTTAATAAGGGAGGGAGAAACCAGGTTAATATCTGTCAGATTAACATCATTTGTGGGGAAGTTACTGGAATATCTCATCAGGGACAGAGTGACTGAGCACTTGGACGAGTATGAGCTAATAAAGGAGAGTCAGCATGGATTTGTGAAAGCAGGTCATATCTGACGAATCTAGTTTAACATTACGGATAAGCTAGTGACTATGAATATCGTCTAAATGGACTTTCAGAAGCCATGATAAGGTTCCACACGAGAAAGTTGGCCATTTCGAGCTTGAAACTGATAGACAGAGAGTGTGAATGAGTGAGAAAGGGAAAGAGAGCCAGAGAGAGACACGTGGAGAGCGGGAGAAACATCTAGAATCATGGACAAACAGAGAGACACAGAGAAAAAAAGGCCGAGCAATATTATCAGGTATGGAGTAAGAAAACTTGCCCAAGATTTCACCCTGCCGGCAATCGAACCGCAAAGCGTGTGCTCTAACCACTGAGCTACAGGACTTCACATCCGCAGAGGATGACATTCCACTTGCCCACATTGAATTCCATCTGCCACAGTTTTGCCCACTTAAATAGTTTGTCAAAATCCCTCTCTAGCTTCCTACTCTGATGTACACAAGTTAAAGTGACTCCTAACTTTGTGTCATCTGCAAATATGGATATAAAACTTTTTATTCCTATACCCCAGTTATTTATGCATGTGGAGAAAAATTGAAGCCCAGCACAGACCCCTTTGGAACACCACTTTCCACGTCTTGCAAACCAGAGAATATCCTCTTATGTGTTTCCTGGCTCACCGCCAATTAATAAGACACTTAGCTCGGCTACTTCTTAGACCATGTGCTTTTATTTTTCCTAATAAACTCTTGTGTTCAACTTTATTAAATGGCTTCTGGAAGTTCATGTGGACGACATCCACAGACATTCCCTTATACATAATATTGCTGACCTCAATATAAATTAGATACGTCAGATATGACCTACCTTTCATGAATCCATGCTGACTCTCTCCTATTAGCACATACATATCCAAGTGCTTAGTCACTCTGTGAGATGAGATATTCGAGTTACTTCCCTACGGCTGAAATTAAGCTGATAGGTCTATTTAACTGGTTTCTTCCTCGCTTTTAAATAATGGGGCGACAAATTTGCAATTCTCTAACCCAAGGCGACAATTCCCGAAGAGCTTTGTAAAGATATAACTAACATACCTCAATTGCCTCTTCTACTTTTTTACTACGTGGTTTGGAGCCTAACATTTCCTGGAGAAACATTCACACTATTATTTTCTCCATTGGCATTGTTTTTATTTATACCATATCTGTTCAGTACGCCTCTTTGGCTTATTTTCAGTTACCATTTTACTACTGATATTTGGTTCTCTTCCTCTACTATGAAAACAGAAGCAAAGTATTCATTGAAAATGCCTTGTATTTCATTATTGTCTTATCATAGTCGAAGCATTTTTTCCCAAGAAGTGCCTCTGCCTATTTCAAAGTGAAATCCCTAGAGTACTTGATAGTTAAATATGCAGCTGCCTCAGAGCTGCCTGGACCCGCTTGTCACAGGTATGAGCTTTAACTCAACAATCTTCATATAACCAGCCATTAGTCCAAGTGGAGCCAGTGGAGTCCTGTAGCTCATTGGTTAGAGCACTCGCTTTGTAAGTGAGAGACCTGAAATTGGCTGCCGCGTTCGCCCACAGATATAGAGTCAATTCACTTTACATTGTGTTCTGTGAAGCGCTTTGGGACGTCCCCCCGACGTGAAAGCGCTATATCAAATGCGAGGGTTATTATTATATAAATCCGAGTTGTTATTGTTGTTGTTTTTGACTGTGTGTGAGAGACAGAGAGACTGTGTGTGAGAGAGATGGAGAGATTGTGTGTGTGAGTTGCCCCTGAATCTATCCTCCTCTGACACCAGCACAAATACTGCAGATCAACATCAGAGAGTCAGGACATGCCCCTCATTCCCCAACTCAGTCAGTGAGAGAGACAGACACAGAGACACAGAAACAGAGACTGTGTGGACATGTGTCTGTCTCTGTGTCTCTGTCTCTCCCTCTGACTACAGCTCCCAGCATGCCCCGCGCGGCTTGGCCCCTTCAACAGAGGGCTCTGAGCCGTGAGGCATGCCGGGAGCTGTAGTTTCCGGGTCTGTGCCGCAGGCTGTGGCTGTGATTGTGACGGCACACAGAGAGAGGGATAGAGAGAGACTGTGACTGATCATCGGCCGCCATGTCCTCTATCTTTAATAATAATAATAATAATAATAAACCTTTGCATTGGATACAGCGCCTTATCACAGCTTCTCGACGTCTCAAAGCGCTACACAGAATAGAAGGTCAGGTGTAGTGGCTGTATATTTGTGTGCAAAACGCGGCAGCCAATTCCGCACAGCAGTTTCCCCACAAACAGTTGTGGATTGCAATGAAAAATCTGATGATTTTGTTGAGATTATTATTAGACTTTTTAGTGATCCTCAATAAGAGACAATAATAAGTGATCAGTGAATAACAATCAATAAATAATGAATAAAAACTATAATACAATGCAGGCATTTGAAAAATTTTCATCACTTTGAATAAACTTTCCCCTTCGCTTTCTCGCTCTCTTCATCCCTCTCTCTGTCTCTCTCTCATTCGTCGCCTCTCTCTCTCTCTCTCTCTCTATGTCTCTGTTTCCGCCGCCATTCTTCCTTCTCTCTAGATTGATCGGCCATGAACGGTGGCTATGCACATGACGTGAAGCCCCTTTCAGGCTGAGCACTCGCTGACCTCAGCACGTCTGTCCACCTTTGTATATGTGTGTGTGCTTGTGCACTTGTAATAATTTGTACAGCAAAGAAACGCACCGCTAACCGCCATGCTGTATGGCAAAGCTTGTCTGTTATTGTGGATTTGGACGTTTGTACATAGACAAGGCCTGCTTTACGTAGACCGGGCTGCTTTACAGAATCCAAGTTGTTATATAGAGGACCGGGCTGCTATACATTGACCAGGCTGTTACACAAACACTAGGTTTTTATACAGAGACCATTGCTGTTATGCATAGACAGAGCTGGTTCACAGAGGTCAGAACTGTTATAGATAGCATGAGCCTGTTGCACAGAGACCAGGCTGTTATACATAGACCAGGCCTGTTATTCGGAGACCAGTGCTGTTCTCCAGTGGCCAGGCCTTTTGTACAGAGACCAGTGATTTAAACAGACATCAGGCGTGTTACAGAGAAACCAGGCCACTTTTACAGGGACCACGCCTGTTAGAAGTGACCAGATGGTACGTACAGAGACCAAGCATTGTGTCGATAGACAAGGCCCGTTATAAATGACTGATGTACACGGAACAGCCTTTTATACAGAGACCAGTCCATTTATATATGGACTCGCATGTTATAACTGGTTTGCTCTGAGGCATGTTACCCTGAGTCCAGATGTTTTCATGCAGAAACCAGGCCAGTTATACACAAACCAGAATTTTATACAGAGACCACGTAGTGATACACAGACCAGGCTTGTTTTACAGCGACTAAGCTTTATACAGAGAGCAGGTTTTAGGTAGCGATTGCGCAGATGTTAAAGATACCAGTGATGTTCTGCAGGCATCAGGCCAGTGTTGCAGTGACCAGGCATCTTATGGAGAGACCTGTCATTTTATACAGAGACCAGGTGTGAATATAAAGACCAGGCCTGTTATACACTGACCCGACTGTTTTACAGGTCATTATACAGAGTCCAAGCTGTTATAAGGAATCCAGGCCAGCTATATAGAGACCAGGCCTGTTATGCAGAGACAATGCTCGTATGCAGAGACGAGGCTGTTATATAGAAACCAGACCTGTATAACCAGACACCTTCAATAAGGGACTAGGCTCTAATATACAGACTATGCATTTTGTACATAAACAAGGACTGTTATGAAGAAACAAGTGTATTATAGAGATTCCCAGGCTGTTATACCGAAAGCAGGCTTTTACACTGATATCAGGCCCATTATATGGAAACAAAATCTATTATAAAGAGGCCAGGCCAGTTATTTCGAAAACAGCTCTTATCCAGAGTCTAGGCCAGTTTTCTTGAGACCATACAGTGTTCAGAACTGTTGTGCAGAGCCCAGGCCAGTTACACAGAGAACAACCCTATTAAACAGAGATGAGGCCTGTTATATAGAGACTGTGCAAGTTGTACAGGAATCAGGCCTGTGATGCAGAGACAATGCCTTTCATATAGAGACCAGGGAGCACTAGAGAGATATTGCTTGCTGTACGGATATCAGGCTGTTATACATACACCAGGCCAGTTATACAGAAAATCATGCTTTTATACAGAGACAATGCCTGTTATATATATACCAGGAAGTTATACCTAGAACTGGCCGTTATACAGTGACCAGTCCTGCTAAACAGAGACGAGGCCTGTTGAGCAGATATCAGGCCTGTTTTACATAGACAAGGCCTCTTATACAGAATCCAAGCCATTATACAAAGGCCAGGCTTATTACATAGAGACCAACGCTGTTCTATAGCAACCAGGTCTGTTATGCAGAGCCCAGGCCACTTTTACAGAGACCAGGCCTGTAATACGATACCAGGACGTATATAAAGAGATCAATCCTTTCATACATAAACAAGGAATGTCATACCAATCCAAGTCGATATACATGCACATGTTATACATAGTTCAGGCCAGTTATACAGGGACCGGATCTATTATACAGAGACCAGAGCTTTTATCCAGTGCTCTTTTACAGAAATCTGGAGAGCTATATAGCCTGTAGAGGTTTTCTATAGAGCTCATGCCAGTTATACAGAGGCCAGGCTGTTATACAGAGACCAAGCTGCTATAAACGGAACAGGTTTATTATCCAAAAAACAGATTTGCTTTAAGGAGACCAGGCCCGTTATGCATAGATCTAGCCTATGCAGTCACCTGGCGTGTTATTCAGTGACCAGACCTGTAAGAAAGAGACAGGACCGGTTGTGCTGAGATCAAGCCTGCCATGTAGACACCTGATGTGATATACAGAGACCAGGATTTAATACCGAGATCAGGTCAGTAATATTGAGAACAGCTCAGTTATACAGAGCAGGCTTGTCTTCCTGCAAGACACTTCCATGGTCTTATTCCTCCCTACCTCATCGACTTCATAACCGCATATCAGTCTGTCTGGTCAGTCCGCTCGGCAGACACCGGCCTGCTTTGGGTCCCCCACAATTCCCGCCCCACCTTTGGAGGTTGCACATTTAGCATTTCTGTGCCCAGACACTGGAACTCTACCGGCATTCCCTCTGCCTCATCTCCTTCAAGTGCCGTCTGAAGGTCTTTGTCGTCGACCCTGCCTTCAATTTCAAAAGCCCTCATTGCCTTACATGGCCCTTCCTCTGCCACCTCCTTCAATCCAACTGACCCGCCCACACCATTCACTCAAAAAACGCCGGCAGCTTCCAATCACCCCCTACCCAACGCAATATCCGCCACATGGTGCTAGATTTCAGCCATTTTATACCTCGCGCTCTGTAAAACAATATCAGAGATACCAGGTCTGTCAAAGGACCTCAAATCAACCTATTTGATGGCGCTGTTTGTCATACTCCCAGCACTCCCCTCCCTAACAAACATGCACTCCAGCCCTCCCCATAGTACAGCGCCTTCCTTGCTCGAGTCTTTTCATTCGAAAAGGGTTTCTCATCCTCTCTTGGGATCAAAGTCACAATCAGCTGATTTCATAAGAATAGACGATAGAAGAGGATTTGTCAGCTCAGTGACTGGGAACCGCCTACACACTCACACTGAAACCGAAACCAGTTTCAATCAGAAAGTGCTGAGGTTCAAAATGGCTTCTAGAATCCCGGCTGAGATCTTGACCGAGGAGATCATTTGCCCGATTTGTCTGGATTTCTTCACTGACCCTGTTAGCCTGAGTTGTGGCCACAACTTCTGTCGCTCCTGTATCACCCGGAGCTGGGAAAAGCAGGAGAAAAACTGCTGTGCTGTTTGTCAGGAGACATTTCCAGAAAAGAACCTCACAGCCAGTTGGGCCTTGGCGAGTCTTGCAGAGAAAGCACGAAAATTGGGCCTGACCCCGACACAGACGGAAAATAAACTTCACTGTGAGAAACACCGGGAGCAACTGAAGCTGTTCTGTGAATCTGACATGAAATTGCTGTGTGTAGTTTGCAGTCATGGGCAGGAACACAGAGGTCACAGTTTCCTCCCCATTGAGGAAGCTGTTCAATTCTACAAGGTAAGAATATACCTGAAGAGGGAGTATATCTATTCGGCTTGATATTTTCACACACAAACACTTTAATTCTGTGTATTTATTCCAGGATAAAGTGAAACACGTCTTAGATTCTCTCACACAGAGGAAGGAAACTGCTCTAAAAGCTGAAGCCAAACAGAGAGAAAAGATTTCACAACTGAAGGTGAGATTTAACAACTGATATCTCAGTTTCTCAATTTACTGTGTGTACACGGTGTGATATCTCAGTGTCTCTGGTTACTGTGTGTATACGCTGTGGTGTCTCAGTATCTCTGGTTACTGTGTGTACACGGTTTGATGTCTCAGTGTCTCTGATTACTGTGTGTATACGATTTGGTGGCTCAGTGTCTCTGTTTACTGTGTGAAATAATTTGATGTCTGACATTTGCAGGAAAAGGTGAAGAGTGTGGAGACCCAAGTCACGGCTGAGTTTGCTAAAATGCACCAGAGTCTGACTGACATAGAGCAGCGAGTGATGCGAGATCTCAGACAGCGAGAGGAGGAGATTTTAAAACGAATGGAGACAAATCTGCGAGAGATTCAGGGCAAATTAGATTCTACTCAACAAGAGCTCTCCGAGTTACAGACGCAGATGAAAAAAGAGGATCTCACCTTCCTGCAGGTAAAGAGGTGACCTTATAATATAGTTCAGTCACAGTTACACACAGTCTGGGGCAGACAATCACAATCTGACTGTTACACAGATCAGTGATGAATTGTTTGTTATATTCTGGTGTGTGTTTTTAAGCAGGTCGCACTGTGAGTGTAATGATTGTTTTGGTGAGCCGTGTGTACAATACATGTGGAAACCCATCAACGTCATTCAGTTTATCCAAACCACACTGAGAATTCCACCCACGCATGAAAATCCCAGAGATAAACGGTTGAGATGGTATGAGCTCTCTCTATCCGAAAGCTCAAATCCTATTTACCTCATTCTGTAATGATTAAGCCCGAGGTTGTCCAGAACAAAGATTTAGGGGGAGCCCGCTTTTTGTGTTCGGTAACTGCTGGAGTCTAACCATCTAAATCCACATACCCTCCAGTTGGGGATTTCGCTGTCGGATTAACAGGAACTGAATGGGAGGATTTCCATCCCCCAGTAAGTTGTCGGCCCTCCCTGGTCCTTCCGATGAGCCAGGCCGGGCTGTGCTGCCATCAGCACTGAGTACCCTGGGATAATATGGCTATAGACCATCTAAGAGGCCTGGCTTCATTCCCATATTTCATTACCATGCTTGTCACCTATGGGCCAGTTCAGCTTCGAGGAGACCCTGAGTACCACACACCCTTTCCCTTGCACCACACACAAGAAGGTAACTTGGGTTTTCGTGGAGCAGATCTGGCCACCCACTTTCTTGTTGCTTTGTATCCGGAAGCCGTGTCGTTTGAGTGAGAAACGTTGCTGTAAATATGAAAGTAAACTGTGTGATGCGGAATTCTATGATGGGTGACTGAGTTTATCATGTCGCGTCTCAGTGTGGGCTGACATCTGTCTGTGTTTGATTTCATTAGGAGGAAGCTGCTGGCAACACAAGGTATGAAATTACCTTTCCAAATATCCCAGAATTGAACCCACAAACCAACCGCAAGGTGCAGTTTCACTTTATAATGTGATTTTGTCTTGTTTCAGGGTCAGTGACGAGGGGTTTGATCTGTCGGTGTGTGAGGATGAGCTGCCTGTGGGGATATACAAAGGGCCTATACAGTACACAGCCTGGAGACAGATGATACACGGCATCAGCCCAGGTAAATGTCTCCCATTCTCATCCTGAAGCCGTGTCAACAGCTTCACATTCACATGGATCCCAACACATACACTCTCCTCTCTCACACACACATATAAACACACACACACCCTCAAACACACCCTTCATACACGCCCTCACCCACACACTCCTCAAAAATACCCCTCACACAGACCAAGCACACGCACCTCAGACATGCAAACTCTCACACACACCTCACGGATTCCTGTAGTTCAGTGTTCAGAGTGCTCACCTAGCAAGCGAGACACTTACTTTTAATCTTTTATCTTTGCATTTGATATAGCGCTTTTCACGTCGGGAGGACGTCCCAAAGCGTTTCACAGAACACACTGTAAAGTGAATTGAGTGTATATTTGTGGGCGAACGCGGCAGCCAATTGCGCACAACAATGTCACACAAACAGTCGTAAATTGAAAATGACCAATTTTTTATTGGTTTTGGTTTTTTGGAGGATTATTATTAGGCTCTGTGTGGAGTAAGGAAACTTGCCCAAGGTTTCGCCCTGACCTGCCTGGAATTGAACCCAAGTCTCTCACTTGCAAAGCGAGTGCTCTAACCACTGAGCTACAGGACTCCACAAATAATCCTTGCATTTGATATAGCGCTTTACACATCTTCTCGACGTCCCAAAGCGCTTCACAGAATATACTGTAAAGTGAATTGACTGTATGATTGTGGGCGAACGCGGCAGCCAATTGCGCACAGCAATGTCCCACAAACAGTCATGGATTGAAGATGACCAATTTATTATTGTTTATTGTTTTGGAGGGATTATTATTAGGCTCTGTGTGGAGTAAGGAAACTTGCCCAACGTTTCGCCCTCTGCCTGGAATTGAACTCAGGTCTCTCGCTTGCAAAGCGAGTTCTCTAACCGCTCGTACCATCGACATCAGGCTTCAATTCCACGCAAGGTGAAACCTTGGACAAGTTTCCTTACACCAAACGACTGACAATAATCACTCCAAAATGAAAACAAATAATAAATTGTTCTTTTCCTTCCAAGTCTGTTTGTGGGACATTGCTGTGCGCAATTGGCTGCCGCGATTCGTCCACAAATATACTGTTAATTCACTTTACGTTCTATTCCTTGTACTTCGTTGAGACGTCGAGAAGAAGTAAAAAGCACTATATCAAATGCAATGGGTATTATTACTTCTGCCACATACACACATAGCTCTCACACATACGCCCCTCACATACACATACCTGATACAAACACCACTCATACGCACCACTCAAACACACACCACATACACACAACCCTCACACACAGACCACTGACACAAGCATTCCTCACATGCGCACCTCGCACACCAAATACCCTCACACATATCTTCACACACATCACTCAAACAAACCTCACACACACCCATCACTTACACACCTATTCACATACCTCACACACATACACCACCCACACACTTCCCTCATATAATAATAATAATCCTTGCATTTGATATAGCGCTTTTCACGTCGGAAGGACGTCCCAAAGCGCTTCACAGAACACACTGTAAAGTGAATTGACTGTAAATTTGTGGGTGAACGCGGCAGCCAATTGCGCAAAGCTGTGTCCCACAAACAGTCGTAGATTGAAAATGCCAATTTAATTATTGTTTTGGTTTTGGAGGGATTATTATTAGGCTCTGTGTGTAGTAAGGAAACTTGCCCAAGGTTTCTCCCTGCCTGGAAGTGAACTCAGGTCTCTCACTTGCAAAGCGAGTGCTCTAACCACTGAGCTACAGGACTGCACAAACACACACACACAACCTAGCACACAATTTCACACACACCCTCAGACATACCCTCACACAGAACCTCACACACTGCGTCAAACAATCCCACACACAGCCTCACACACACATCCTGTCACACACTCTCACATACTCACACTCACACACACTCACTCACACCCAGACACATACTCTCACACAGAAACTGACAGACACAGCATCACACAGACGCTCACGCACACTCATATCCACACTCACAGAACCTCACACACACCCTCACACACATCCTGACAGAAGCCCTCACACAGATGCGGACCCACACACCATCACGCACCATCACACAACCACTCTCATGCATCTTCACACACGCCTTCACACTCACACACAACCTCACTCAGATCCTGACACATACAAACCATCACAGCCACACCCACACACCCTTTACACACCCCTTCATACAAACCCTTACAAACACACCTTCACACAACCCCTCATACACACCCTGACAAACACACTCACGCACACCCTCACACAACCACTCACACACACACACACACATAGACCCTCACACAAATTCTCGCACAACACCACACACACAACACTCTCACACAACTTCACACACAATCATCCCCCCCTTTACACACTCACATACACACAAACAACCTCACACAGACCCGCTCACCCTCACACACCATCACACATACACCTCAACCACACACAAGCTCACAAAAACACTCACACACACAACCTCACACGCACCATCATACACATCCTCACACACACGACTCAAACATACAAATTCACACACCCTCACACACCCTCACGCTCACACACACTTTCACAAACAGCCCTCACACACATTATCTCTCCCACCCCCTCACACACACCCTCGTATACACCCTCATACACACACTCATACAACAAGTCTTACAACCACACTCACACATATTTTCTCTCACACCCTCTCGCACCCCCACTCACACGCACCTCACACACCCTCACACGTACCCTCATGCACACCATCAAACACATACCCCCAAACACACCCTCACACACACTCACAAACACAAACATCACACACAACCTCACAAATACCCTCACACGCACTCACGCAAACAACATCACAAACACCCTACTGCAACCACTCACACAAACCCTCATACACAATCTCATACATACCCTCATACGACAAGTATCACAATCTGTTACACACAAGCATCCTCACACACTCCCTCATACCTTCTCACACATACCCCCCCCACACACACATTCTCACACATACCCTCCCACACACCCTCAATCAGACACCGTCTAATACACCTCACACACACACACTCACAAGCACACGCTCAAACAAACACATACACGCCCTCACACACACTCACACACCCACGAACACACACGCACTCACACACACACATACATCTCATATACTTCCCTCTCGCACACACACATACCCTTCATACACACCCACACACATAACCTTGCACTCACCGCCTCTCCCCCCACCCAGACAGACTCTGACCCTCTGAGCTGGATTGTGTCCCCGGGTGTAGATGTGTTCACACATATTCTGTGCTCCCAGACGTCCCCTCACTCCACTTTGTGTTGTTTCTCTCTCTCAGCTCCGGCCTCTCTGACTCTGGATCCTGACACAGCGCATCCCGAGCTCATCCTGTCTGAGGACCTGACCAGCGTGAGACTCGGAGACACACGGCAGCAGCTCCCGGACTCCCCGAAGAGGTTTGATCCCGTTGTCATTGTCCTGGGGTCTGAGGGCTTCACATCAGGGAGACATTACTGGGAGGTGCAGGTGGCCAACAAGACACAGTGGGCAGTGGGATTGGCCCGAGAGTCTGTCAACAGGAAAGGAAAGATCACAGTGACACCAGAGGATGGATACTGGGCTGTGTGGCTGAGAAACGGGGATGAATATAAAGCTCTGACCTCACCTCCCACCCCCCTGACCCTGAGAGAGAGACCCGGGAAGGTGGGAGTGTTCCTGGACTATGAGGGGGGAGAGGTGACATTTTACAACGCCGATAACATGTCTCATCTCCACACTTTCACCCAGACTTTCACTGAGAAACTTTATCCATTCTTCGGTCCCGGTTTGAACGACGGCGGCAAAAACTCTGAGCCTCTGAGGATCTGCCGAGTGACAGATTGATGAGGAGGGAAACCCTCAGCCATGACCTGTGTTTGGCGGTGATGGCCACGAGGCTGAACCTTTTATAATGTGTGTCGCTATACAATAAAGCTTATAGTTTATGTTATACCTTTCACACTGTGCCCACAGCTCACAACTTTCACGATGTACTCCCTCTCTCTTTCACTCTCAGTCAGTCTCTCTTTCTCTCTCTCTCTCGCTCTGACACTCTCTGTTTCCATGTCAGACAGACAGAGTGAGTGTGAGAGAGAGAGGCAGTAAAGGAGAGTGTCTCTGTGCCTTTCTGAAGGGCATTGGCGGCCATCTTTGTTAATGGGTTGGGGGGGGGGGGGGAGTCAGGTGGTGACGGCCATCTTGCTAACGGTGATGAGATCCGGTCGGTAACGTCATGCGTGTGACGTCAGGAGCCTGGCGCCCGCCATCTTGGTAAAGGCGGCTGGACTCAGACTGTGACGTTGTGTGCCTGACGTGAGAAATCTGGCGGCCGCCATCTTGGTAAAGGCGGGGGGAGCCGGGCAGTGACGTCGTGTGACTCACGTAGTGGGCTGAGCCGCGAGCCGCCGAGCGGCGGGGACGCTCGGGACACCCCGGGTAAACCGAGCGGGAGCCGCGAGCAGCGGAGGGAGAGGGCCGAGGGTGTCGGGGACAACAGGACGCGGACGGGCACCGACGGGATGAGATGTGGTGAAGTCACCGCCTGGTCACCACGAGCGGCTTCAGGCCCCGCCCACCTCCGACATTGAAACGTCACTCAATGGCGATCAGGTCTCGCGCTGTCGGACGTCACTTCCGGTCGCCAATTCGGAATGCCGCCCGGGTCGAGTGATGAGAGTGACGTGACTTCCTGGCGGCAGTTTCAAACCCGCGAGGTTGGCGCAAGTCTCCGCCATTATCCTTCTGCTGCCTTGTCCTTCCTCTCCTCCCGTTCTCTGGCAATTCAGCCATGACCGCCATCCCCGTCCCCCCCATACCCCACCCCCGCGATGGCTTCTTTAGCCCACGGGCTGACACTGTCCCATTGATCCCTCGCTCCCCATCTCTGCCTGGAAATGCTCCTCCTCCTCAGCAACCCGCCCGCCCTCCATCCGCTCCTCCCATGATGGCCTTCACTCCCACCGCACTCCCTCCCTCCCACCACCCCTCCTCTCTCTCGTGGACCACACCGTGACCTCCCTCTGCTCCAGAGGTGGCAGCCCCCTCCCAGTCCCGTCCTGTCCCAGAGCAGCAGCCCCAACTGTCCCATCGCTCACTCTCTCACTAGCCACCAGCCGCCTCCGACAGTCAATGATGCCTCCCATTCCCTCAGCCACACCTTATGAATAATAATAATAATAATAATCCTTGCACTTGATATAGCGCTTTTCACGTCGGGAGGACGTCCCAAAGCGCTTCACAGAACACACTGTAAAGTGAATTGACTGTATATTTGTGGGCGAACGCGGCATCCAATTGCGCACAGCAATGTCCCACAAACAGTCGTAGATTGAAAATGACCAATTTATTATTGCTTTTGGTTTTGGAGGGATTATTATTAGGCTCTGTGTGGAGTAAGGAAACTTGCCCGAGGTTTCGCCCTCTGCCTGGAATTGAACTCAGGGCTCTCACTTGCAAAGCGAGTGCTCCAACCACTGAGCTACAGGACTCCACTTCACCATATCTTAAGCAGCCAAAGCCCTGATAGCTAACTAGATAACTAACTGACTAACTAACTAACTAACTAACTAACAGGAAGGTTGTCCTTGGAGTGGGACGGGCTGAAGCTCCAGCCCTGGTGTCTCTCCCAAGCACACGCTCAGCTCACCCTCATAACCTCATCGGCATTCGCACACACATGTGTAGCCACCGGAGTGTACATGTGCGCACCTCCGCAATTAAATATGTGGCCAACGACATGTTCATGTGTAGCCACTGGCGTGTCCGTGTGAGTGCTCACACGCCTCCCCACTTGGGAGCAGTTGGTGCACACACGCGGGTGAGCATTCGCGCTGATGTCACCGTTGTGGTTTTGCGCAGCAAAGGGATAAAGGAAGAGACATTTAGAGTAAAAGCTGCTGCAACATCAGCGGACTAATTCCTGAATTTGATATACCGCCTCGTACTTTCTTGGAGTCGTCGGAAAGCTCCTCACACAATAGATTGAAGAGTAAATTAACTGCACTTTTTATAGGCGAAATATTGTTGAAAGACATTTTCTCTGTGTTTCTCATAATGCAATCCCTTTTTTAACTGTCTATGACTTGTTACAATACAGCCTTTCGCTGGGTTCCTTACGTTTGCTTTCAAAGATTGTTGAAAAACTTTTGCTTATCGCCCTGTTGCCGCAGGTGACATACAGTCACTACACTTTACTGTATATTCTGTGAAGCGTATTAAGACGACTTTTTGTTGCTCTACAGCAATGTATCAAACTTCGGATTATAATGAAGCTACCATTATTGAAATGTAACCGTCATATAATAATACAATTAACTTTAATAATATATTCATTTAATACAGCGCTTGATAACGTCTTCAAGACGTCTGAAAGCGCTTCACAGAATGCAGTGAAGTGAGCTGACTGTATATTTTGTGGAAGAAATACAACATCCAATTGCTCTCAGCAGTATGTCCCCACAAACAGTTGTGCATTGAGCGATCATGGATTGTTTTAATGGATA